>NC_051142.1:13729969-13775206 GCF_014839805.1 Manduca sexta | reverse complement strand
TAAACCAACTATAAAAATCATTGAAACTATTTAAAATTAGTATTTGACCAAAATTAACGCTTGCAACAAATATATTGTTTCCGCTATATTTTTTTTTCCACCGGCCTTTAACTCAATGTCTAAAGTCAGTAATTACTATTCTTTATAAGTTAAATAGCCGTAAGATTAATTCAAGTTATTTTTTTAAATTCAATTTGTCGGTCAGAAATAAATTAGACGTGTTCTAAATACAAAACATTTTACAAAAATATCTTCACAGATCAATGACCCCGTTTCTATGAGAAAAGATACTGTGTTAGGCCAAAAATAACTGTAAAGCGTTCCTTGAATACATTCGAGTACAAATATACATTAAAAACCTTTTTATATCTACTTATTACAATAAGTACATAAAAATGTAAATTAAATATTTAGATATTACGGTTGTAAAAATGAACTTTATAATCTCCATAAACATTGTACCATATTTAAATAGGCTTCTGCATTAAAAAAAATAAAACAAATATTATGCTATATCCCCGCAATCTGATCCACTTGGCTTTTTATATATTAATAATATAAATTGAACAGAGTATAAATAATATTAATTAAAAATATTGAGTTGAAAAAAATAAAAGCGTCGAAAAAATTCGATTAACATTATAGGTAAAAAAGTAACTATCTTTTGTCGAAAATGTTTATATATTCCATTTAATAAAGCTCAGAGGTTTTATGTATTGGTTTAATTAATTTACTTACTAGCTGGATTTTTTGTAACAAAATCCTTTGTATGAAAACCTCATGTTTTATTTATAAATGATTTCACGCATATGTATAAATGAATGAACGCCAAGCTTGTCGTGTGAAGACAATTTTGTTAACAATGTGCCTATGTACATATATGCTTAATGTTTATACTTGACTTGGTATTACTCAGTAGATAGAAAACCGACATATAAGTATAATATTGGTGACTGGCAAGTAACTTGAAAATGATATCGACAGTTAAAAAGCTGATTGACTTAAGCGACATTTTATTCGAAAAATAAAATTGCTGATTTTAAATATGTATGAAACTTGTGTTGCAAAAAATGTCTTTTCACCCGTCGATATGTTTCTCTCCCTTATTCTCAATTTCCATTCTTCCTCTTTAAAAGTTGATATACTCACAGTGTCTCTGGTAGTATGATTGTTCATTCGTTTCCATATCTATACTAATATATAAAGCTGAAGAGTTTGTTTGAACGCGCTAATTTCAAAAACTTCTTATCCATTTTTTTTTCTATAATAGGAAGCTAATTTATCCTCAGTGCTATAAACTACTTTTTCTGCCAGGAAAATATGCAGGACTTTTTGTGAAGTAAGGAGTATGTACATTTATAATACTCTTTGCTTCTTATATAGTTGCTACTGGCAACTAAAGTTATTCTCTATTGCTTTATAAAAAAAAATATTGATTTAAAATTGGGTTCTATATAATTCCATAATTAATAAACTTTATCATATTCTTTATTATCATTTATTAATGACCTAGTTTCCACATAAAATAATTTAACTATTTATACTTTTATCCCGAAAAAACATTTTTTGAGCGACGGGGCCGCGAGCAAATGCCAATTTATAACTAACTCTCTTTGACTCATTCGCAGTAAACACTAGGTGGCGGTTGTTAGCCTTCTTCCGCTATAAATTAAAATATCTAACTTCATTCCATACATGGACATATGTTCTTGTATATTTACCTATGCATGTCTGTTTTAATTCCGTTCGGTACAAGGTTAGACAAGGATAATGCTATGACCTTGGATTCGTTAAGATTACTGTACAGTTGACAACGCAACACAATCTTATCTTTAAAGTTTATTGCACACCTAACGCTTCTTCATAAAATAATTTTACGGCCGTTATCAATAGAAAATGCAAAATATAATATTCGATCCGATCCCGAGTAATACAAATCCAATAAGTAATTTGTAAGCATGTGAAAAATTCTTTGTTCAGGTCAATTTTAACGATGTATTGCAAAAAGCAACTGGGAATACGCTACGTTGCATATAAAGGACATTGTTCTGTGCCCATACATAATTCGCCCTGGAACCAACAGCAATGAAAAAATGTTTGTAATATTTAGAATCATTAATAAATTCTCATGACATATTATTTATGAAACGGACAAGCTGGGATATCGCATTAATCCAAAAAAACGATGAGATTTTGAGGTTATAATTGACAGTAAACATTGAAAGCTTTTCAATGTTCAAGGTAGATTTATAGTCCTATCATTTATGCTTTAAATATGCTTTTTATTGATATAAGTACCTATCTAATATATATATATATATATATATATATATATATATATATATATATATATATATATATATATATATATATAAGCCCTAAAGATTCATCACTATGTAGGTATCTGATTATTTTTTACTTAAATCAGACTATTTTAAGACTTGATTCATATAATTTTTTATAAGTAAAAAGGTACCTAATTATGTAGTTATAGTATTAACATCCTCTAAGAGTACCCTTCAGAATTTATGTATTTTCTATATATACGTACGTATTCCCCGAAGAGACAGACAGAGACCCACTGTTGACCATTCACGCTTCATCAGAAGCATGGCATATTTTACACACTTTTGGTAGACTCTTAGGGCATGTAGGATTAAATTAAACAAATAAATAATATTTTCAGTTCATATTATTTATTTCCTCATTACCTACATTGTTTATAAAATAATATCTGAGTATTGTGCAGGAGGGTTGTTGTTATGGTATTATTTATCAATTCAGTTTTGCCAATCACCATATTAGTTAAATGAGTATAATCTTTCATTATATGTACCTCCAATAATGCAAGTCTTTCTAAAATGATATTTCTGCTATAAACATGATGTGGAGTATTTGTCCTTAATGGAATTATTTGATGTGAGCGAGTCCGGAGTTCCAACATTCTATTACAGAGCACACAGCTTCTACTAATATTGTTACAGCTGAAGTATGTATAGGCTCTTGGGCCGTGGTCCAACATGCTGTACATATAAGATCAAGGGCTACAACCTGAAAAAAAAACAAACAAACACATTATGCTCAAGTTAGAATGGCAATATATTAATATTGTGTCACACGGAAAGCAGATTTATATATTCAAATCTTCCAGCTGAATTAAATGTAAGAAACCTTCAAGCATATGACACACATTTTTTAATCAACAATATCCTTGCTAGTTTGCTCTTAAGTTCCCACAGCCATATGCTAAAGTGTGTAGTAGGTAGTATACAGACTATGTTCGCTGTCTCCACGCAGTTACCAAGAACAGGAACTGAGGAGCGAACTAGAAGTTTGGCGGCAGCTAAACTTGTACGATTAAAGAAAAATGTGCTTACCAAACGAGGCGCTGTCCATTGTTGTATATAATGGCGAATCTGCTCGTTCTCCAACATCATGGACCCGCCAGCAGAGCCACAATTAATGAAAAAAGCAATTTCCATTTCGTATCCGTTATCAATGCCAGGTAAATTGTTACATCAGTTCACAAAGTCCAGAAATCACAGCCAGTGTATGTCGATATCGTAATCAATCGCACAGAGTCTTTATAATAGCCGAATCGTCAATGATATAGTGAGAGTCAGAGAATTATAATATATTATATGGAAAGTGAGAGTCTAGTTTATTTGTCTCTGATGAGTGAAGTGTGAGTGACATTAAATTGAATTGAACAATGAAGTAATAATTAGGGATACTACTCGACTAGATTCTGGATAGATTATATCGATCATTTATACAAAAATCGATTTTATTCAACATGGGGCTATTTTTATTCGCAAAAATATTTAGCAGGATCCTTATCCCGGAAAATCTTTCACACGGGCGGATCCGATAGTAATTTAATATGGAGAGAGTTTGAGGCCCCCGGATGGAGGGAGAGAGAAGAACGCTACTTTTTATATGTATAATTCATAAATATTTTGTACGACAGAAAAATAAATGTTCACATAATATATTATGCTCTCCTATTTGTACGAAGCTAGGGCAGGTCGCTAATATAGAATCTAAATAAACAAAGTAAATCAATATGAATTAAAAACTTAAATAAAAAACATGATGACTTGATCTATAATCAATTTAGTCCTAAAACTAACTACTTATTTATTTGAGACGCATCCACTGCTCGATTAAATATTATTATAATAATTAAAGAACATAATATCGCCTCACAAATCGAATATATTAAAATGTTTCAATAATTAATTATCGGTAATTAGATTTATCGTTTTGTCGAACCGGTACATCTCTATACACAATTAGTTGTAAACATGTCGGCGATTTTGACTTTAAGTCGTTACAATACTTTTATATATTCATTTTGGATGTAGCAGCTTGTCCGTTTTATACACATATTTGCAAATAATATAGAAAAATACATAAATAATTATGGTGCTAGTCACACCTTTGTTGGTTCTGGGGCCGTTTTCGACAATGTCCTTTGGATTTGGCATGTTGATTCATTACTTTCCTTTGTATAAAACGTATTGCATTCTACATAGACCATAGTTCAATACTATTTTGTGGCAATATTATTAGCACGAATAAGTATGCTTTAACCTTAAAAGTCATTGCCATTAACCCTTGAAGCATCTGAATGTTTGCCGGCAAACATTCCGATGCTTCAAGGTTTAATATTGTAGTCGTAACTCCATTCACCTGTCTTATGCCATTCTAAGGTGGAGTTGGCACAATTATTCGATCGACCGCCTATCGTACGCAAATTCCCTTTAGAGAAACGAGTCAGAAATAAATTATGAAAAACCCATACAAAGTGTTCCTGGTGTGGAAACCGAAGTCAATACCTTTTCAATAATTATTTTAGCTCAAAATGCCATTCGAAAGGATCTTCGATGAATCATACCCTCGCGTGTACGACACATGGGAGTCAAATGGAGTCAAATATATAGTCCAAGACCTACCTGCAGAAGACGATGAGACAGCCATCAAGATCCTGGTGGATAATCTATGCACTGACGAGGTGCTCTGCAATTTGAGTGGTAAGGAACAATTATGTATTTTGTTGATAAAAATTACTTAGAGACAAAAATTTCTGCTTGATAAACCGACACATTTTAATATTTAGTCCCAAAACACTATTCGCCAGCAATAGGTAAAGCCTTGATAAAATCAGTCAATTGTAAAAACATAAATCAATAATTAAATTAATTGACTTGCATATTTGAATTAAATTAATATGACCAATTGGTAATAAATCGATGTCTTATTTGAAATATCCATGTGATGAGATGTCACTGCGTCCATAGATATTATAATAATAATAATAATATCAGCCCTGTATTATATACTTGCCCACTGCTGAGCACAGGCCTCCTCTACTACTGAGAGGGATTAGGCCTTAGTCCACCACGCTGGCCTAGTGCGGGTTGGTAGACTTCACACACCTTCGAAATTCCTATAGAGAACTTCTCAGATGTGCAGGTTTCCTCACGATGTTTTCCTTCACCGTTAAAGCGAACGAAAAATTCACAAAGAATACACACATGATTTTTTAGAAAAGTCAGAGGTGTGCCCTTGGGATTTGAATCTGCGGACATTCGTCTTGGCAGTCCGTTCCACACCCAACTAGGCTATCGCCGATTAGATATTAATACAAAAATAACATATTTACAGAATATACGCTAATATGCGCATTAAAAACGCGTAAATTACGTTACGGAAAAAATATGAAGTATTTTACATTGGTGTTTTACTATTTCACAATAGATTGAGTAACCATCGCATGTACGCAAATTATTTGTATGACAATCTTCTCAAAGTCCACTCCATATAATCTTAGTAATTTTTGGGTAAACGCAATTTTCATGATCAAAAACGATATTGACGCTGGAAAGACATACATTACGACATAACATTAAGTACAGTTTAATTTTTGTTCCTTAATTTTATGATTGTTAACGTTACTTATTTTATATTTTATAATTGTTTTTTTCCAACATATCAATGCATGCCGTGGCAACTAAAGGTAATGTATTTAAAATATTGTTAGTCGTTTGTAAGGTTCAGTTGTTTTAATGTAATTACCACTGTTTGGCCTTAAAATAAATAAATAAAAGACGATCATATCTAAGCGACAATGAGTAACATTTTGAGTAAAGCTATTTAAAGTTTTGATTTTAATAAGACAATTCATAACAATAAAACAATTTACTTTATAATAATAAAACTATATTACGCATTTCATCGCGGTTTTTATATATTATATTATAATTTTCTCCCGACGTTTCGAAGAATGCAACCTTCATGGTCACGGCGCGTTCTTTAAAACATCGTGAGCATATTATAATATAAAAACTGCGAATAAATCCATAAAATAGTTTTATATCAATGTCTAATCGCGTAAACATTAAAAATCATTTAATTTATTAATATAAAAATTGTCCTAAAAACACAAAATCTAGATCAAAGACGCGGAAAAGTCTAGCAACATTTTTTTTTATATTTCACCTTTATATGATATGATATGATTCACCTTTCAAACTTTCATATGGTATTACATAATTAAGATACCGCGTGGATTTTGCACACAAATTCCTTGCGGATTTACTTAATTATCCGCAGTGTGTATCGCAATGATAAGGTATTTACTTATTCATTTTACTACTTGGTTAATGATGGTAATAATGGTACAGTAAATAAATACTATCATGTCATATCACACATATCAGTCATGACCCAACTCCTGACATGAAGTGATTCATAAAGTAAACTTGGGCTTAACTTTTAAGCACAGATCTGTTTCACGCAGTTCTTTATCGTTAAGCGACATTTTCCTGTTAGTTAAAAATTATGTATGTAACATTGTATAGTAGTATCATAGAGTAGTCTTATACCTAAAAATGGGCCAATTTAATCCGATGCTGGTATTCATTATCACACATATTGTAATCAAATTCAACGCTGCTATATAAATTTTAAACAAATGTCAAATAAAACTGTTATAGATATTTTAATTCATTAGGCAGCCTTAAATAGAGATCCTTGTGGTATAGTAAGTAACATTATACCTATTTTAAATAATAATCTACAAAACCGTGATGAATTAAGACCACGTGACTAATTTAATAAGAAAAAATGACCTTAAACTAACAAAAAATCATTGTCATTCTTTGTTTAAAGTAGTTTTTATAATTTGACAGGGACATTGAGAAGTCTGTAAATGATAATTTTGGCTTTAAATGTGCTAAGTAGGTAACAACTTATCACTATAGTCGCTTCTTGTGAGACATGTGCATGTATTCAGCTGTCAGCTGTGTAGTATTCATTTTATTGTTTTTCATAAGAATGTTTGTTTGTACATGTACGATAAACTGACACTGCACCAGGGACCGTATTCTGTACGATAGTGTAAACGCGTAACGCGGCCGTGTCATGTTATCTTCGAGAAACGTGCGTGAAATGGTATTCTGTAAGCCAAATTTCTATAGTCCTAAACATGATGCGATGTGTTACGTGCTTGTTACGCACTGTCAAAATAACGTGCGGGATAGAGAATAAGGCCCCTGATGGTTAGTGGAGTAGTGGCCAATAGAATGTCTACTGACGAGAAATGATTACCCCTCGACAGTCGACACTGTTGAAAGGGATATACAGACTGATCCCGGAACGCTACACGTTTTTGTGGGCCACAATGGCGGGTTTTAGCACCTTGTGTACAGTGGTCGCTATCTGGGCGGATATAACAAAATTATGTAGATAAATACACTCAATTTATGGTAAGCGACACTATTCATAAACAGTGTTAATCCCACTACCACGCAAACTTTTAATTATAATGCAGTACGTGGTATTACACTGCTCTCGTCAAGTAATATGGTCAGTTCGTCTATCGTCAAGTATAAAAAAATGTCACACGCTCAATGTAAAGAGGGTCAACTCTTGTATCCTCTTTTAGCGTGTATTCCGTACCATAACGTGATAGAAGGCGAGCCTATTTCCATATCGGCACAAATATCATACTCCGGATTGACACTGAACAGACAAACTCAATATCAATTTGCCCGACTCGAGATTCTATCTCGGCATCTCAGAGCGTTTGTCGTACCGCGCTCGTTAGTATTACACCATCGAAGCAGTATATTTACAAAAATCGGCCAAGTGCGAGTCGGACTCGCGCACCGAGGGTCCCGTACAAACCTGTAGGGATATAAGTAAAAGCTCACCCATCACGACAATCGAGTCATAGTTATGGTATTTTTATTGCAAAATAAAATCCATAACATTACAATATGGAAAGCTAGAAGAGCATAATTTAAAGACAAAGGTCTAAAAAATTTGTTGTTCGGAATTTCCTTTATATGTGCTATAAAACACAGCTTCATGCCAAATTTTAAGATTCTAGGTCGACGAGAAGTACCCTTTAGGTTTTGATTCCCTTGTGAGAAGTTGCGAATATGAAAATTGGTGTATCTTTTGATTGCGTTGATATAGAAGTTTGATTTTGTTACAGCTTAAAGGTATTATAAACTTGAGAATTTGATATGAATTTCAATTTAATACCTCTACGCGTTCATGAGGAAAGGGATAATAACATTAAAATTATTAAAAATATTTTTATTATATGATGTTAATAAAAATTTACGGTTTTCGCAATTTTTCCTTTATCTGTACTATAAGACGTTGCTTCGTACCAAATTTCAAGATTCTGAGTTCACGGGAAGTACCTTGTAGGTTTTGATTCCCTTGAGAGTTTCGAAAATTTGCGGCATAAACGGCTGTAGATATCTTTTGATTGCGTTGGCTTAGAAGTTTGATTTTTTCACAACTCCAAGGGACAGTAAACCTGAGTATTTGATATAAACTTCAGCTTAATACCTCCACGCGTTCCTGAGAAAAAGGGTCTTGACAGACGGACGGACGTACAAAGTGATCCTATAAGGGTTCCGTTTTTCCTTTTGAGGTATGGAACCCTAAAAATAGTCAATATCTATAATATAAAAATGAATCGCTAAATGTGTTGGTAAGCGCATAACTCAAGAACGCCTGGACCAATTTGGCCAATTCTTTTTTTTTAATATTCGTCAAAGCTCAAGGATGGTTTTTACGGCGAGAAAATATCAAATAATTGCCGGAAAAACCCTAAAACAGTCCTTTTCTTTATCCCATACAAACGTTTTCTAACTAATACGTAGAGTCAATTTGAGCTTTATTGCTATTGAATAAAGTTCACTGTTGTCTAAGCAATGTAGGTGTGTTCCTAACATCAAAGCAGTTTGCGTTGGAGCACAGAATATAATAATGTAATGTCGCGTTCTGAAACTCAACAAAAGTGATATCGCATTGTGACTAATAAAATAGATAGGAACAAAAAACTGTCATATTACAAATCTTTTTGACAGGACGAAGTCTGTCGGGTCCGCTAGGATATATAAATCAGTTGATTCGGCTAATAACCAAGATGATGTAGTCAACTATCCACCGGAATTTTTAAACTCGCTGGATTTGCCAGGATTGCCACCTCACAATCTTCAATTAAAGGTTGGATCGGTAGTTATAAGGTTGCGAAATATCAACCAACCACGTCTTTGCAACGGCACACGGTTAGCGATAAAAAAATTACTAAACAACGTGATAGAAGCAACTATACTGAAAGGAAAGTATAAAGGAGAAGATGTTCTCATACCGCGCATCCCAATGATTCCGACTGATGTGCCATTTGAATTTAAAAGACTACAGTTTCGAGTGCGGCTTGCTTTTGCTATGACCATAAACAAGTCCCAGGGGCAATAATTAAGTGTTTGTGGTATTAATCTGGAAAACCCATCTTTCTCCCATGGTCAATTGTATATTTAGTCCATTGAAAAGTTACATTTGGGGTTGCGTTTTTTAGAGGACGCAATTTTATTTTTTAGAAGTGTAGGGGGGGTCAGTGTAAAGCTACAGCCAAGTTTGTGGGGTCGCCACCCTTGTCCCACGACCGCCATCTTGAGTTGAAATGGTTTTTACGATGTATCTCTTAAACTATTTATCTGACAAAAAAAAATTATAAACATTTTTTGTTGCAAATTAAATTCTCTACAACTTTGGTCCAGTAACTTTTGTCGTAGAACTATAAATAAAAAAGTTATAAGCAAAAAAGGTTAAGTCCGCTAGTACAATATAAAACAATGATTGCTTTAATAGGAAAACAACAAAAAAATGCTGCCACTCCGTCTATCTGCACTTAATCTTCCTTTGTCCACAGAGCTCGTCAAAGACCCCGAGAGTGTTCATGGTATAGTGGCATATTGGCGTTATTACCTAGCTAAAAGGATGAGTTTGGGTTGCTACGCTGAGATAAATGGTGAAAAAAAATTGGTGGGACTTAATGTATGCTACGTGGGGTGTAAAGGAGAACATGACGACTTAGAGGTAATAATAAAAATAATTTTATTAAAAATTATTTCACATAACAGGTATATATTGGATACAAATTTTGGAGTCGGTGACTAATTAAAATTGCTAGTTAAGCTAGATAAATACATTAACAAATATACGAAAACAATGTGCTGCCAGGTACAAAGTCAGCAAGTCAGAGCGTTACCGAAGATGACGATCTCAACTACCTTCAACTTAGGCGAGTGTATAAAATAAAAATTCTGATAGATATTTTTTTACTTTGAATGACGTGACGAGCTTACCGTTCTCCTGATGGTAAGTGATACGACCGCTCATAAACAGTAGAAACACCATCCATCACCTTGAATTACAAAGTATTGTTTGGTATTCTACTACACTCGCCATCCTGAGACATGAGATGTTAAGTCTCATTATGTCCAGTAGTTACACTGGCTACGATGTCTTTCAAACCAGAATACAATAGTGACTACACACTGCTACTTGGCGGCAGAAGTAGATATTGGGGTGGTAGCTACCCAGGCGAACTCTCACATATTAAGAAACCAAAACCAAAATGTTAGACTTTTTGATTGTGTACTTAGAGCTAAGAAGTCCTTTACAAGCTTTCTATTTTCTATATTCTACTATTTATAAATATAAACGTTGCTCGAATCTCTACGTATTAAACTTTTCCAGGTCATAGGTAAGAAATGGAAGAATGTGTACGACGTTCTGGAGTATGGAGAATCAAAGTACGACGTATACGCACTATTAGGCATGGATAAGATTCTCCACGCGCTGGGCTTGGTCGTCGCCAGGGAGTATAGAGGGGCGAAGTTTGGCGCCAGACTACTTAACGCTAGGTAACCAATATTTTAATAGTTGATAGAATCGAATCGAAAAACTCAGGGTTTATAATCCAAATACACGTCTCCAATGAGGCGTCCTTTACTATAAGTCAAAGGTGCTATCCTAAACTCTATATGCTACAAAAGAAACTAGTGGAGAACTCTCATGTATGATGGATATCTTCACAAATTGTACTGAGGATGAGAAATTCTACCTTCCTTCAAAATACCCGTAGTGTGTTACAATTTGATCACATCTAAGACCTATATCTTATTGATATATTCGATTGCATATATTATAGATTACATATCTTATTTCATTTCATTTCATTTCATTTCATATCAAAATTACTGTTTTTCGTGTCTAATAATTGCATTATAGGCATCTTATCATAACTACTATCACCTCATTCCAGAACTCCGTTAAGCCTGTCACAAGGCGTGAAAGGCACCGCGACGGTCTTCACAGGGATAGCATCGCAGACGTTGGCGTACAAATGCGGGTTTACGGACGCCCTAGTAATGCCAATCAGTGAACTAGCTGAAATAGGCCTCGACTATCCTAAAAATGATGATAGAGTTATCAAATTTATGATTAAGAAATTTGAATAGACTATGGAAGAAAATATGAATAAATGGGCGCAAACCGTAAGCCAGTGGTTTAAGAGTACTTAATAAGGCTGATTTTTTAATCGTCTGATAAAAGTTATCCATAGATTAATAGAAAACAAAGCGATAAAGATATTTTACACATACAGCTAATAATAAAAATGGCGACGACCTAGTTCGGAGTGGAACGAACTGGCGAGACGAATGTTTGCGTGTTCAAAAACCCAAAGACACTAATCTCTGACTTTTCGAAAGTACGTTCTTCAGACATTCTTTACAAGGAATTTCAGGGTAGGGTGAAGTCTGCCAAAACACTAGGCCACCGTGGTGGACTAAGGCCTAATCCCTCTCAGTAGTAGAGGAGGTCCGTGCCCAGCAGTGGGACAGTACAAGGCTAATATTATGATCTTATTATTACACATACAGCTGTGACCAATGTCGGTTATACGAGCTGGTGAACAGGCAAACTGCCCAAGGCCCTCAGGTTTGCAAAGGGGATAAAGAAAGAAAAAAATTAGCCATCTTCGCCAATCGTGTAAAAAGCCTCATCTAAATATCTGTCGCTCAGAACTTCGATTAGATAAATCTGTTACTAACAAACTGTTTATTTATTTATATTGTTTTCTCCTGTAGCACATTTTTACACATAGAATTATGATTTTATCTAATGATTGCAAATTAGCCCTTAATTGAATATTTGGTACCCGACTCTTGGTGTGAGACTGTTTCACAAGTTTTATGTAAATTTTATTTGATAGTTTTCGTATTGAATAGTACAGGAGATAGTACTTATTTTGTTACTATTTACTTGGAAACATAGATTAAAGTGTGACTTTTGAATATGGTCGGCTTATACATCTATGTTATAAATAACATTTACTCTGAAGTTATGGAACATGCCCTAAATATAAGTTTATTATTATTAAGTTGTTATTAAATTTAATAATTTTTGATCTTGGAATTGTTTTTCTTTTATTCTATCGTGATTACGGAATAACAAATATAAAAACAACAGCCTGAGTAAAATAAAAAATATTAAAAAAAAATATCACATAAAAAAATGTCTCCGTATTAGAATCAAACCAACAGCCTCTTGCTTTAGAGGAATTTCATCGTTCGCTGCACTATGATGGCTGTCATTCCAATACCCAGTAACCCGAAGATTAAGGAACTATGCTAATTAAAAATATTCGCTTTAACTCACTGTACCCAATGAAAGTTGGTAAGTATCACCGTTAAATTAATGTAGTGATATCATTAGAAACAAGCCATGAAGACTTCGAACCTTAATTCACAAACTAATAAATATTAATAGGGAAATATGAAATGTAATTCATTCCATAAAAACAAAACACTTTAAACAATGCGATAATGATATGCAAAATGTCTTACAGTAAAACAATAGTTAATATGGAAATTATCTCATGTCTCTTTCAAGTGTACTGTGGTTATACTAGCAGCAATATGTCATTGCTATTTTTATCTGACGTTCATAACACTGCATAATTTGAATGACAAACATTGTGTTTGTGTATCCTGAACATGTTGGCCATAGCCACATAAATGTATAGAGGTGGCAACACTCGAGTGACTCGATCACACGGATAGTGGAGGCAGTCGAGCGACAGCTTCCGCAATGGACAGGCTCAATAAAAAAACATAACAATAAACCTAAATATAATAAACACTGCCATCTATAGGATTTAAGTGGCAACAAAATCGTGAACGTCCTCTACACGCCAATAATTAAAGTAGTTGTAATTTTGATATTTGTCGATTGTCACAAAAATTCAATGACTATACTATTTCCAAATTTATATCGATACGCTAATAGATATAGAAATATAAATGTGGTCCACTCCTATTAGTCATAGCGTGATGTTATATAGCCGTCCTCGATAAATGGACTATCCAACTCTAAAATAAGTTTTCAATTAGAACCAGTAGTTCCTAAGATTAGCGCGTTCAAACAAACAAACTCCTCTATATATAATAGTATAGATAAGTATTAGACAATATTTGTGTTACCATATAAAATTATTACCCTGTGGAATCAAATAAAACAACAATGTAACGATAAGAATGAATTAATATAAATTTATTGTCATTAAAATAGTGCAGAACAATAAACATATACAACGCCATAAACAGAGTTAAATAAATTACTTCATCTGGTTTTATATGTCATTGTGATAAATGCAGACATGTGAATAAACAGATAAAATATTGTAACTATGTATTACTCAACGATGTTTGCTTTATTTAATGCTACCTATCTAATTGTTTATTCAAACTCAATACTGGAACTAATATTTATTTATGATAACTCAGTTTTACACATAATATCATTAACATCTAGAGGTGTGAAATAATACAATTTTGAGATATACAACTTTGTTCGTGCAGTCTCGCACCCGTCCGTATATTACGGTCAGTGCAAAGTGGCATAACTCAAAAATCTAGATTCTAATGCCATTTTCTTAAGACGTTATTCATCTAAGGACGGAGCATTGCTGTGATAACAAGACTGTTTCTCAGCTTTGTTTATCTGACAGCCAATTAGATTCAAGTTGTATCGCAATATTACCCAATCACAACGGCCCTATATCTACACTATGCGAAGGCTGCCATGCCGTCAGCACTGAGAAACAGACTTGTTATCACAGAATGATCCGTCCTTAGATAAATAACGTCTATGAATAAGGGAGTAAATTTCTCACAAAAATTTCATTTTATGCACTGTCATTATCTCTAATTTAGTTTTAAAGAAATTTATATTAAACCCATTTTTTTTACTATGTGCTATCTCGAGTAACGGTCATAAACAATGCCAGTTCATCATTAACTCAAACTTAAATAAATATATATTACTAGCTCTTGCTCGCGGCTTCACCCGCGTGATGGAATTTTCCGAGATAAAAGTCCCGCTATATATTTTCCCGGAATAAAAAGTAGCCTATAACCTTCCCAGGGTCTGAAACTATCTCCATACCAAATTTAATAAAAATCCGTTCACTAGATTTTGGGAAAATCGATTACATACAGACAGAGAGAAAAGGGGACTGTGTTTTATAATATGTATAGATGTAATTTTCAAAGGTTAAAATACCGCATAATCCATGAATAAAATCTTTTGCTGCAATACCAGATAGAAATTACCCTCTTAAGTATTCGTTAGATTCATTATTTTTAAAACGACACGCGTTTTTTGGCATGAAGTTAGTCACTTTAACCGCCCTCTACACGTTTCATACTTCACTCTAAAGCTAATTTTATACTATAATTCTATTTACATGCGACTCGCTGTAAGTAATGCAAGTTTCAAAATTTGAAGGAGTTACCTTTTGCTAAGCTGTAATTGTTTACACAATTAAAATCGCCTGCTGAAGCCAACTTCAACAAATTTTCTTGCTAACTGCGACGCAACTTGTGACTAACTTCAGCCATGTTTGAATTGAACTGGGTGTTATTTTCCCACTCCCCACACACTTCAAACTGCCTTTGCCAGTATATTTCCCTCCAATTGAATCCTTCAAATGGTTTTTCCATTCACATTTCATTTCGGGTATCATAAAATGTGGTTCATAAAATTTCACACCTTCACGCTTTTAAGACAGTTTAAACTCGGGTAGGCAGTGTTCTTCGGGTTTCGGCGGTGGATCGTCAGTCAGGTAAGAGCTCAGAAGCACTGGGGCACAGACAGGTATCCTTCTTGATTTCAGCCACTGCGCGTCGCGTGCAGAGATTGGATACCGTTTGACATCAGCGAAGCACACTGTTATGCGGTCATTGTTGTACGGTGGTCTGTGGAAAAATTTGCTTTTGAAACTGGTGAACCGAAGTCTCATATGTTATAACTTAATATTATTAAAACTTACGGGACACATATTAAATTAGTAGATAGCTATACTAAGATAATGACTATAATGACATAATACATAATATAGATGATGACTATAATATAACTAAGATGTTTTTATTACATAGATACGTTGTCCGAGCTCAATACTGGCAAGACGAAAGTAAGGTAATTGCCCGACTTACGGCCAATGAGCGTACGGCACTAACGTTGTTACGTAACTGTCGATTTATATATATATCCTTTTCTAACGAATGTATGGTGCATCTTTTTATTCCTTCTTCGAACCAATTTGTAATTATATGTACAGGTACGTGAATATAGCAAATAGTGCGCCGTTTTTATGTGCCATTTTGTTAGTGTATGACGCGTCTATTTGTAAAACGTCATTGGATAGCAACACGGTTTTACTCACGAATTCGTAGTCGAAATCGCCGACTAGCGGCCAGTCAGCTTACACTCAGTGATCGAGAGGCCTCCGCGACGCGACGTCCTTTTAGCACTCGCCCTTAAAGATGACCTACTCAGTAGGTTGAAACTGTTCGGTGATTCCGACTGCGAATTCCTGAGTACAACCTTGTTGCTATCTACTAATGTAATAACTTGTTTAGTGTTATCGTTGTTTCTCTATGTCTAGCCTAACGTAATAGTAGTGCTGTGTTTCATTGTAATACACCTTGGACAACTTAACATGCAATTTCTTAAGATGACAAATAGTCTCAGACATATTTTACAATTAAAATTACAAGTTATAACATTCGCCTACATTCTCGTCCATTGTTGAATAGGGGACGAAGTTATTGACATAGAAAATTAAAATACAAACTGAACCGCCTTTACCAGAACAATGATATATCTGGAGACAAAAATACTAAATGTAAAATACAAACTGCAACGCCTTTACCAGAATAGGACCACAATACTAACTCATCATCGGGAGCGAGTCCATCGCCCGCAGAGACGAGTCTCGCGAGGAGACGACGGCGCGGCGGCGGCACGTGAAGCAGCGCCACCACGCCTGTGAAGGGGCCGCCACCGCCACCAACACCAGCAGCTCGCCTGCAGCGCCAGCGGTGCGCCGCCGCGGCCAGCACGCGCTCCGCTCCCGACACCGCGGGAAGGCACGTGGCTAGAGGATTGCCCCATTCGTATTCTTCTTCCTGAAATCGTAAAATAATAGGCGGTATCAATTACATTGCATTACAATTATTTGCGCATTATTTTTTGTACTACGACATGTATTCTATATTCAAGATGTGACTAAACCACTCTCTGATGCAGCACTAAATAATAGTTGCCACTGACTAAAAACTTCAGCAAATTAAACCAACAACATCAATCATAACAAGTACACATTACTCATAACAGTTCCGCATACTCCCAAACTGCTTCTCACCACTTTTTGAAATCAATCAATGAACCTATCGCCCCCACTTCGCAAAATAAAACTTCGCAAATGAGCACATAGTACTTACCGCTAAAAATTTGTTCGCCTGCCGACTCCTGGCCGCGTATGCGGGGTGCAGCACCCAGCGGCCTGCCGCTATGGAGCCGAGCATCTTCTCACTGCGGCCTGGTGCCGCGCATAGTAGATGCGTCATCTCCGGGTCCAGCTCGGTACCTTCGCACACCTCCCCGCCTAGGTACTGGATCATTTCGATGATTTCTTCGCGATTCTGCAAGCATATTGCATTTACAGTCTGGTTGGAACGAGTTAACGATCGACTCGATAGTAACAATAGACATGATTGTGATTGGTCGAGAGAACGACACGTGTGACACATGTTACAGTGACGACCAATCACAATGCAAGCACACAAATATTCGTGTCGTATTCCTTATGTCACGTTACAGAGACGTTACATTTGTTACTCACATCGACATTGGAAGAGAGCATGAACTTTTTGATCTGCGACTGTGGTGGTTGCAGTGGCCGCGCGGGCGATGTATCATCCCACCCCACTGTGTTGGGCTGAGACTCCGGGCCCGGCTCGGATTCTGGGGCTGAAAAAAAGAAAATTAGTATCAGTCGTGGTCTTGCAACGTGAGCCTTGATCTTTTCCATCTCAGCGAGCAACTTAACGCCTAGCCATAGGTTCAGTGACATAACCGTTGAAGCTACTTAGGCTTGACAGTATAATCCCCCCCCCGCCCAAATAATAAAATTCTCGCATATGAATGACTCTCCTTCTACCATAACATTACCAACCGGGCGGCGGCGCGAGGCTGACGGAGTCCCTGGTGGAGCGGCGCGGCTTCTGCGAGCTGAGCCGGCCCGCCAGCACCGCGTTGAGCCGCTGCAGCTGTGCGTCCAGTGACGGGGGGACCGCGGGCGAGCCGGCCGCGGGGGCGGGCCGCTTGTCCTCCGCCAGGCTCGAGTTTAGGGCTCCACCTGCACACTAAAAATATAAGCAGTTACTGAATGGTCATGACGTCAGAGGTCAATTCGGAATTCGGAACTTGGGTGTATGATTGCAGTGTTTTTTGGCGCGATGGAGGGGATAGCAAAGGAAGTTTTATTTCGTAATGATTTTGCCACGCAATGATAAAATAAAACAATCGTGAGATTGTATACCGGCCTATTGTACTGGATATATACTGTCTGACCCGAGTACGAACATTGTTAAAACGAACCAATTAGACGGATTTGTGTCAAGTGTAAAGCGATCACTATCTAGATGACATATATTTCCCAGATTTTTAATCCATGGCAATGAAGCTGCATATTGAATATAGCAACCAACCTGATCTTGCGAAATTTTTGCCATTTTGGCTGGCGGTGTGTCCTCTTGGTCCTGAAAACGTGTAAATTTTTTAATAATTTAGCCGCAGCTTGCGTACACAACTTATACAGCGTGTTACAAAAAGACAGTATGAATTTTGTATAGGGGGATTATTTTTTTTGTACTGTGAAAAATAATGACTTATAAAATCTTACCAGCAAATGCAATTTTCTCGGAGCGAGGTGATGGTCAGAAGGAGTCGATGGCGCGTCTCCGTTGAACTGCGCCAGGAATCTGTTACGGATCTCCGACAGCGGCTATTATAGACAATATTATTGTTAATTCAAATGAAAGGTAAATTATAAACTCGGTAGTTAGAAGTAAATATTTTTTTATATCAGTCGAGGAAACGTTAAAGGTCTGCTATTTAATTGAATATTACAAACAGCAGCGATACAACCTAAAACTTTAATTACAAAGTACTAATAACTACTTATATACTATATAAGCGATTGACACCATACGACATCATCTCATGATAGGCCTCTAACTACCCAGAGATTAGGTTCAAACACAGGTACTTACATACTATTTGGATGGGGTTTACGTGAGGTAGTCTATCTGGCCCCTATAGTACTCTCTACATAGTCCGTAAGACCAGTTAAACCAACAACCGTTCCTCTCATCACCCAAGTAATGCTAGCGATAACGCGTTCCTGCTCGCGAAAATAAACGATACTCACAGTATTAACATTGGTGGGAGTCTGTTCTTGTTTTGAGGGTAATTCATTGACGACCCTCCACAGTCGTTTCCGCGCGTCGGGCGACAGCCTGCCCGAGCCGGGCCGGAGCGCGGCGCCAAACGCGCTATCTGGAGTGGGAAGGTTCTTGTCGACTGTGGAAAAAAAATTGAAATTGAGAGTGAGTGAATGAGCGCAAGAGAGAGTGCAAATAACGACGCCTATAGACGTCCATAATACCAAAAGAATTGATAATGATTACAGTGAATTTGACACGCCGTAAAGGAGCATAGATATCGCTTTACGTTAACTTTCTGTGACACATTGCTGGCTCATTATTACAAGGATGTATGTTAATTTTTGTTAATGTTGTAATGAAATGAAATGAAATGAAATGAAATGAAATGAAATAATTTATTTGAATCTGTAAAATGTTATACATTATTTAGATTCCGTCAATATTAACTCTACCACCAGTTCGGAAAGCAGTTTTCACCAGAGAAGAACGGGCAAGAAACTCTGGTGTTGCTCTTTTCAATCAGTTTAGGGTAAAGACTACAGTACATGATAAAGTGAAAAGAGAAAAAAAAAGAGCAGTTCATTTATAGGCTCGTGAAATAAGGAATAAATTAATTTAAATTTTTATATGACTGCACAACCCTCTCAGGAATCATGAAAAATTATACTTAAATTTTTTGTAAGAATTATAAAATACAATAAATAATTCTTGGTTCACCTTTTACTTACCTTTCTGGATTATAGGTTTTTTAAAAAAAAAGACGGACTCGTGTAATATATGTAATTCAACTCGTGCAAAATATAACAGAGAACCTTTTAACAGTGAAAGCCAGTGACATGTGACCCTGGCAGCGATGGATCATCCTTATCATTAAATCAAGCCACAGCCCGGCATTACTATTTTTAAAAACCATTCTAAGTTGGAATATTCTAATACTCGTATTGAATATACATACTGCTCAGTAAGTACATATTGAAGAGTAGATAATTATTATGGCTCACATGGATCACGAGGCGTGCGTATGGGATCGGACGGTAGGTCACCACGCCGCAACGCCTGCAGGCGTCGGCGGGTAGTCGGGCTGAGTAATTGCAGGTTCGGCGTCGAGAGAGCATCTTCTAGCGGTGGCGTGCGGACTGCCGCGCTATCTATGGGTAATGCACATACTATCAGTAATGTAGCCCTGGTACAAAGTCAGTAACAAAATTGTGTATCGACCAAAATAAGTAGATCAAACCCGATCACACATTCATTTTGTTAGAAAACTAGTGAACGTAGTCCCATCCTTTAAGAATTGTTGGGAAATAAAAAAACCGAGTAGATAAACATTGCTATTATTTACTGGCAGGCGTATAACATAAAAATCCGAAAAACATATTTTTTGCTGATTTACTGTTAGTTCTCAGCAATTGGATGTATAAAGCAGCAGACCGGGCTCTGTGGCGTAGCTTGGGAGAGACTGACGGACTGTAAAGGGCTGATGATGATGATGACTGTTAGTTTATAACTGTACAGAAAAGTTATTTGGCACTGTACCTATTTTATCATCGTCCCTCACTTCATGTAGTCTACTGGGCGTCTCTTGTGAGTCTCCGCCGAGTAACCCCTGTCGGGCCATCGCTATATATCTCGATGCTGGAGACATCTCATCCGTACCATCTACAAATAATAAGCATTGACGTAATATGCATAAGTAAGCAAAAATAGTCATTAACACGTTGACTGTGGCACACTCGATAGATGTGTTCTTGTCAAGTAACGCGGGTTCGCATAGCATACAACTGGAGTGTTGAATAAAGACTGTATCACTCGCGTTATCTCGCCAGATGCCAGAGTGGAACAACACACTCCGAGCGTAGTGCGCTGCACTGTTCGTTATTTTGGCGCCACAGTCAATGTTTATAAAGATAGTATCTATTAATAAAGTATAGATTGACAAACATACCATTCCCCAGTTTTGCTTTAGGAGTATTCTTAGGTGTGTTTTCGGCGCTGGGCACTGAGCCACGGCGCGGCAAAGCCGATCCCTGCGGCGGCAGCATAGCGTTCTCCTTGTCTACAGACTCATTTGGCTGTACGATAGGATTTCCTTCGGCTTTAGCTTCTTCCGGCAGCTTTGCTGGCGATGGTGGTGCTGACAGTATAAGAAAGCATTATTTTTCTATATTTGTTAGGCGGTCAATTCGCAATGCAAACGAAATGCTAATCTATACCGACAATAAATCGATTATCTATATAGATTATCTATATTAATCGATTATCGATCAATAAATGATCTCTAAAGAAGTTAAAAAATATATTCTGACGGGTATATTTCGCGGTCGATCCGAAGGTAGCCCTACATTAATTGCAATCGTCTGTAAGCCATACCTTTAGTTTCGCCAACAAGATGTCCTCTCTCGCTCACTCTCTTCCCCTCCTTGGCGCAAGCCATCAACCACGACGCCTTCACTGCAGGCAGCCCCCACTTCAAAGCGCCAGTATACTTATCTCCCACGGGCGTGGGACATATCAGATGCGTGGACGCCAAGGCATTGGCAGTGTTGCGACGGCAGAAGCGAAGCTGGGTTCTGAAATAATTCCGTGATTTAGATAAGTGATTTGCGCTATGGTTTTATCTTCAGCACATGCTTGATCAGAGTGTATCAGTTGTTTTATACATCCATTCTATTTCCATCGCCCAGCAGCAATGTGTAGTCACTGTTGTGTTCCAGTTTGTAGGACATTGTAGCCAGTGTTACTACTGGATATAATAAGACTTAACTTCTCATGTCTCAGGTTAGCGAGCGCATTGGAATACCAAACAATATTTGTAATTCAAGGTATTGGATGGTGTTTCTACTGTTTACGGGCGGTTGTATCACTTGTCATCAGACGAATCTCGAAGCTCGTCTCGTCAATCAAAGCAATACAAAAACCCTGTCTATGTTATGTAGTGTCAATTTAGCTTCTTTGGGAACAAGAGGCCGATAGCATCATATCGGTCTTTTAAACACGACCCCACTACTGAGCACAGATTTTCAAATAGATTCTCTAATATTTAGACTCGATGTTTCCTTACGTGGCTCCCAGCAGCTTGGCCAGCTCGTCCAAGAATGCTCGTTCGATGCCACTGTACGTGCTGAGACTGGCCACCACGCCTCGCAGCGGCGCGGTGCTCCAGCTGGCCAACCGCACTGGACGGTGGTAGTACTGGATCGGCACCAGTTCTTGTTGGGAGAGGCAGTCTTTCTGTAAGAGATATTGATAGTGTTTTATAATATTTATTTTTTATGCTATTTTAGCATTTCATAGAATGGCTATATATGTACATAAACAATGAACAAAAAGGTTTTGAATTGATTATTAGAACGATAAATGAAGAGATGACATGAATTATTCATAAATATTTTTTAAATATGCAAATAAATTTATGGTACAATATTTTATTGATCAGAAATAATCAAGGAATTTAAAAAATGTTCAATTACTTCTTGATATTATCCCCAACAGAACCACTCAACTTTACCTCGATAATATAACCGCAAATATGTGTAACTACTACACCTACCTACCTATCTACCACATAACCTACCGTTTACACTAAAAGCAAACTAATCCACCACTCACCACCCAGAACACAGTGACTGGCTCAGCACTGGCAGTGAGCAGCTCCTCGGGGTCGAAGTCGAGCGGCACGAGCGCGTGCGAGGCCCCCGCCGCCCCCGCCGCCGCCCCCGCCCCGCACAGCGCGCCCCCCGCCGCCGACACCTCCGCGCCGATCTCGATAATCGCCTCCTCGTCGAGGCCTTGCACTACGAACTTTATACCTGGACATAGCACCGCCATTACTATCATCATGGTCATCGTCGGTCATCGATGCAAAGAATACAAGTTATACGAATACGCTTTGTACTGTTCGAAAGATAAATGAATTTTCACGGTCGTTCGTAGTTCGAAAAATAAATCAATCTTCACGGTGTTTGAAACCTACTAACTGTCAATTTCGATAAATGATCCCGATCTCAATCTCGATCCGATTCCGAACCAATCAAAATATTTATTTTAAAAATTGTCTAATTGGTTCATTTTATTTATTTATTTATTTAAGACTTATATATTCCTATATACTTATATAGGCGGACTTAATGCCAAAGGCATTTTCTACCAGTCTACCTTCAGATGGTGCAGAGATAAACAAGGTAGGTGCATTAATTGTAATTAATAAAATATTTTTTTTTCCGCAATGGATCGATAAAACTGATTGGGATCGTTTATTGAAAGTTGCTGTTACTGTTTTCACTAACCTCTAAATATTTGTTCTATTTCTTCAGTAGGATCTTCACCATCTTCCGTGATGTCTGGATGTTCGTTTGTAGTGGAATTAGGAGCAACTCGTTCTGGTGTTTTCTCTCTATCTAACGGTACGTTTTCTACTGCGGCTTCTGGATAGTCAAAACATTTTGTACATTGAAATACTATAAAATTACTATAGTATTGTTTAGAGGCATCAGGCTTTCTCCATACTGACACGGCAAAGTAACTCCACTACACCTGATGGTAAGTGATGTCGCATCCATATAGAGTATCGACTGACGTAATTTATTGTTGGTAAATAACTCAACTATATCTGAAGCTAAATGAAGTGGCATCCAGATAGAGTATCACCTGACGTGATTTATCCTTCACAAGTTGATAAAATTATGCCGGCAAAACCGAAAAGACTGGGCCTGGTACGCAAAAGACTTAAGGGCCATTGCGGCGAGTTTTAATGCGAATAACTTCATTGAAATAAAACTATTTTACGGAACTTATCGCGGTTTTTATATTATAATTATCTCCCGACGTTTCGAAGACTTTGCAGCCTTTGTGGTCACGGGGTGGTCCGGCCCTAACTAACTTCACTTTCCGTTGGCTGTGACTAACTTCAGACTGGAAATAAGTATAAAAATAAATAACTTACGGCTTAAGTAATGGTTGACAAGTTCATCTTCAGGCTCCACCTCCACGGTTGGTGGCGGGAGGTCCAGCGGTTCCCGGCGAAGGAGCTGCAAGTTCTTTTTGCTCATAGGAGACGCTTCTGCCGGTTGCTTGCGTGCGCACTTCACTGGTGTTGACGTGGTGGTGTGTATGAGGTACTGATTAAGAATAAATTTGCATGTGAACATTCGTTATTTTTCATACGTGATTTTTAGTATTTCAATCGAAAGAAATATAACACCACACAATATTGTATTAAAAATTTTCTATGAGGGAAATAAATTAAATTTATTTAGCAACTTTATGACGTCACTAGGTACTAAAATGATCAACATAGCACTAATCCCATTTTCAAACAACGATCCCAATCGCTTTTTTTGATCTATCTCAAAAATAGACCAATAAGAACAAAGTTTATTTGACATGCTCACAAATGACTATTATTCATTGGTTTATACTCGGGATCGAATCGAGGATAAAGTTTGTTTTTTTTTTTTTTTGTAAACGGCTGTAATTACCGACCGGCGTCTCATCCAACGGCTTGCCAGCCTTGACGCTCCGCAGCAGCCACAGCGGCGACAGGAGCCGCGCAGACGGCGGTAGGTCCCGCGCTGCCGCCGCGCCCCCCGCGCCCCCCGCGCCGCTCGCCAGCAGCGCGTGCGTGAGGCGCGCGTGCGGCGCGTCGTAGCGCACGCCGCCGCACCGCGACACCGCCGCCGCGCACACCTCGCGCGCCCGACCAGACATGTTCACTAGCCAGATCTACAAATCGCACTCTTAATAAAATAATGACCCATTCCAAAATTGACAATTTGTGGGAATCGTCAAACAACCAATTTCTGTTTGCGACCTTTTAGTTTTTTCCCTTGTTTTTTTCATTCTATAAGTTTCATATACTTATCTTTAATAAGCTCAATTTTATAGCAACTTCAAAAGAAAAGGTAGCAAATTAAAATTAGTTTTCCGACGACTGCCACAAATTAACAAATTGGAAATAGGTCATTATTTTATTAAGAGTGCGAAATATTCACTATTACTTATTAAATAACATTTTTTTTTTATACGTAAACAGTAAAGTTAAAGGGGTCACGCTGACGCCGTGTGATACGGACCAGCACTATCAAGTTAAACATTACATACGAAATTATAAAATTCATTTCATGCACAACAGTAGTAATGGCATTGATATATCCCAAAACATTTAAGGGATTGTCGAATGTGTCAATAAGTGTACCTGAATTAATCTGATTAGTTCCTCAAACTCGCAATAAACTAAGAAATAATATGAAACTTACACAAAATCCGTCAAATATAGGTCCAGCCTTTTTGATGTCATTCATGTCGAAACTGTCCAGCTCTATCTGCAACTCCTTGTCGATAGAGGTGTCGTTGGCCTTACGTGATTCTTGCGATAGCTGCAAAAAAAAAATTATTTGCAATATAACTTAATTTAGTTTATCAGTTTTAATACTTTGCTATTTTCATCCGAATATTTAAATGTAATTTATAGCTATTTATTAATTTATTTACCTTTATTTTCCCAGACGTGGTAGACACATCCGCCGATCTAGTCTCGTCGACGAAGTTACTAGGTGGTCTTAGATTTGTGATTCTGGAGAAATTTAAACCTAAAAGAGAATAACAATGTAAGAAATAAACTACGGTACCTGTCAGTAAAGTAAGTAAGCTATAAAATGAGTCAGTATGAACGACAAAATAACACAAATATGTGACTATGGAGGGTAGAGGTAAGGAGCACCGTCTCAGTGTATCAAAAAGTGTCCATCAAAACAGGGAAAATAAGGATGGCGCTGCGATCGCATAGGAATTCAATTCAAAATTCACTTTTAATGTATCACTCACACGTGTTTTCACTGCAGTTTCTTGGTTATATTGACAAAACTACTTACAACTACACAAGCAGTTGAGATTCTGTATACTGGCATTTTATTGACTACTTGAATCATGAAAAGATTTGATTTGTTCATTTGGCTTACTTCACTCACTATTAAAGCAACCACATTCGTATCGTAGTTTTTCGTACGCCAGCGCTATTGTGGTAGGTACTTGAAACAGACGGTGCTCCTTACCTCTACCCTCCATATATATGACTAACAACGCTCTACGACAGGTACTTAATGCGAACCTTTAATGGTTAAAGTGTCATTGTTTATAAATAAAAATATGGTGTATAACGTGACAGGTTTTATATATCTATCCGAGTTTTAGCGACTTTTTGTTGTGACCAAACTATGTTATTCTTTTTTTGCTTATCCTGGCGATAAATCTGTCGCTTAGATTTTTATTTTTATTAGCGTTGACGATTCTAAATAGGCAGGTGTCATAGCTACAACCCCACAGCAGATACGTGTTTTATATACCGATACTTCGATCCTATTATGTAGTTTGTATTATGTCTAATTTTATATATTTATACATAATGACTCACTCATGTCAGGCAGCCGATGTTCAGCCAGCGGTGACGATGTAGACGCTCCTACTATTTTGTATTTAGCTACTGGTAAAGCGACTCCTTTTTCCGCTGAATCTTTCACCCATGATGGTAAAACACACACTTTGCCGTACTCTAATGCCGCTTTGTACTTTTCGCTGCCTACACCCTCTCTGCAAAAGGATTTTTTAATATAACTGAATAACAATACAAGCAGAGAACTTGTCAATCACTCAAATAAGAAAAATTCTTGAAAAATATTTGGCATTTCTATTACGGCGTATAAACATTCCATCACAATATAGTATATGGTTAGATAAATAATTTTAACACACTATCTATGTTCTATGTTGAGGGACTCCTTTTTCTGCACTTAGCCTGTAGGTCGGGCCATTGTGCGTGATATGCCGGCTATTAATTTTAACACACATAATGTAACTATTTCTAACATAAACAAACTCACTTTGTCAATACCACCACATCGGTAGTCTCACTCTGAAATGCTCCTGAGAAGTTGCCACCATGCTGATTGACTAGCTTCATTATCATCTGCTTGTCTCTCTTAGGTATTCCTGACGTGGTCACCTCCAAGTTAGCAAATGGTGGTAGACGGTAGTTGTTGAAGTCCAAAGAAGCTCCGCTAACGTTTAGGCGAAGGGCTGCCTCCCATACCGCGTCTACCCATGTCTCGGACATTACTGGAATGCCTATTTCTACTGATCTCTGGAATAGGGATAGTTAAATTATATAAATTGTCTATACTAATATATAAAACTAAAGAGTTTGTTTAGTGGAACTTGCTAATCTTAGGAAATAATAAACCGATTTTGTTTTTTTTATAGGCTACTTTTTATCCTAGAAAACCGTTTTCAGAAGGAGCTTATAGCGAGGCAAAAGCTATTTGTAAGATAAAAGTCTCGTTTTCATTTACCAGTTTTATTATGAAACAAAACAAGCCTAGCAATACCTCGCAAATTTTGGCGTAAACATCGCATTGTATGAAATATTACAATAATTCCACTTACCACATACTTCACAGATAACACAGTATCAGATATTAAATGTGTTGTTTCATCTGTCAAAACTGTGTTATATGTTCCACCCATCCAGTGCACTTTGATTTTTATGATTTCCTAAAAATATACAGTTCATCATAAAGGAAAGAAAAAGAAAATTATTAACATTACAAAAACTCACAATCAAAAGTATTTTATGATTGAACATCTATTAATATCGTTCAAACACATAAGTCACTGGCTCATTATTACAAGGTCCTTTGTTAAATTGTCACTCATGTTAAAAAGACAAAATTGACATTTTTTTTATGTTGGCAAAAATTAAAATAGACAACAATTCATGTTTTTTTTTTATCATTTGAGATTATTGGAAATTTTCACTGAAAACATCTTAGAATCATGTGATATAAATTATTTAATTTGCTCATCTAATATGACATGGAACCTTGTAACAGAGAGTGAGAGAGGTGTTGGTCAATATTACAAACCTTCTTGTCTTTAGTCAAACCACTGGCGGTGACCACTAAGCCTCTCATGGCCACCGGGTACACAGGTTCTGTGGGCCAGATGGTATTGGCATGCCTTCCCGTCAAACAACAGCATGACAGACAAGGGGACCCACCAACCCTAAATACAAAAATTAGAGGCATATAATAATAATAGAAACAACAGATCATTAAGGTTAATCAAAACACATCACAAATTTATCCCCTGAAGGGGGTCTGCACTGGTGCAACTAAGGCACCCACTTTTCGCCGAGTGATTTCCGTCCCATGATGTGATTGGGGGACAGCTTAACGCCAATGTTATATCATGATGAAATAATTATTTATTATAATAAGTCCACTTAAAATGTATGCTCAAAGAGTATGTTCAGGTGTATAGTAGGAAAGAGGTTATTTTTAAAAATAATATTTTGGTTTATTTGTTCTGAAATCAGATTGTGTCAACAGCAATTTCTCTACATATAATTGTGTAGCTAAGATCAACAGGTATGTACAAAATCTACAGCACATGCCTTTTCAATTTACCACTTTGTTAAATAGTTATTGTACATTAAAATTCTAACAAACAATTCATTCTTGTCTCTAACTTCTGAATATTTTCTACAT
This sequence comes from Manduca sexta, assembly GCF_014839805.1. Taxonomy (NCBI): domain Eukaryota; kingdom Metazoa; phylum Arthropoda; class Insecta; order Lepidoptera; family Sphingidae; genus Manduca; species Manduca sexta. Next base: position 13,746,495 of record NC_051142.1, on the reverse strand, counting down.
TTCCAATGATATGTGAATACTTACAGGCATTTAGTAGCCCTTAGCCTCTTTGAAACAAAGTTCCCCTTCAAACTCAGACAGGACAAACACATCCCTCTTAGAGAGTCCTTCGAATTTCTTCCATTGGGACTCCTTCACCCATTTGGCATGAAGACCACTGCCTTTATGCTGCTCACATGTCTACAAACCAATTTAGAACATGTTGATATTAATCCAAGAAACAAACACCATTTCCAATGTTTTATTGTATTGATGTTTGAGTCACCTTCAAATAGTACATAGTGTGAGTAACATCTGAAGGAATATGGGTCTCTTTTGTAGTAGTATTTGTGATTGCCTGCATGCTAGTTTTTCCAAGATGAAAATCCTGTTTTATATTTTCCCAGGATAAAATGGAGTCTTTATTTTTAGTTAGACTTATATCAATGCATCAGTGACACAGTATTTCTTTCCATGCAGTAGTATTGTGTGATAATTGTATAAACATACAGACAGACAGAAAATATTGTAAAAACTGTTATTTTATCTTTGGTTACTCTAATAAAGACTTAGTTTTTTTTTCAATATCCATTATACACAGACATTGAACTGTTACAATTTTATAACTTGTGAAGATGTGATTTCTATCCCTACTCTCTAAAGAAGGTAGGTAAGCTTATTGCAAGGTATTTCAATATATATTATCAAAATAAGTTCATAAAACGGTGTTTATTTTAATGTTCAGCATGGACTTCATGTGGCTATAATAATGGAAAGGAAAAGTGTTGTTGACAACAAACATTTGTCATCTCAAACATCTATATATTTATACTTTACATCAAAAGTAAATAGGTTTTATTTATAATATTTTGTGTATTTTTTATGTTCTTACATATTAGAAGCATGTTCGTCTTGTAGAACTACTTAAAACTTTATACTGCTTTTTATTTTGTTTTTTTTTATAGTATATATACAGTATATAACTGAGGTTATAACTTATATTTGACGTAAACAGCATACCAGACATCATAAGCGCGGTAAAATTTTAGGATGAATTTATTATATATTCAGGAAAGAGGAACCTTTTTAAAAATAACATGCATTACCTAAATATGATGTTTTCACTAATAAATAATTGCATATATGTTTTTTGGATACTTACGACAAAAGCCAGTTGCATGTCCTCCGAGCATTCATTCTCACTTTCACAATCATTCGGTATAATAAACGTAACTTTTATATCTTCAGACATCGTTAATTATATTGTGGTCGTACAACGATCAGGGGTAATTATTCATTTTACCTTGAAATATCTAAATTGCAATATTCCGATAGCAGATTGTTTACAAAATTATTTGAATTTTGACTGCCATAATGTCACTACGATTGAATGAATGGAACTAAACGGAACGAATAAAGCCATAGATAATTCAACAGAATCAAAATAATATCTTTGATATTACATACCTTCCAAAAAATAAAATAATAGCATACAAGCTTGTATTACACATAAATGGGACAATAAACTATGTAAAAAGAAGGTGTCATAATAATTTATATATAATATAGGTCGTAACATAAATTGAATTATATTCCTGAACGAATCGCATCGCAATTTAGACGTATGCCACAAAACGTCATCGATTATTTTTCTAAAAAAAATGTAATAGGTTAGAAAATGTGCGATCGTAAATATTTGGTTTAAATTAGGTTTTTGTTTTGAGATAATAAAACAGTCAAAATGCTTTATGACGACTTTAAACCTATTGTGGATTTAGTTCTTAACAACTGGACTGCCCTTCAACTTGCTGTTGAACATGGAATGGGCGCTCCCGGCGGTGAAAAGGTGTGATATTTTGAACAATATCGTGTTCTAGTCATAGAACATAAAAAATGAATTAAATATAAATAAACTTTTGAAAATAAAAACCATTGTGCATATTTTAAGTAATAAATATTTTATTTTCAATTACTAAATAGAATAATGTTAGTCTTTTACAGCAAATTGCTAGTATTTGCATAGAAATCCACATTTCATTGTTTTAAAAGTAAATATGCGTAATTTTAAATATTCTAAACATCCAATAATATATACTTAATCATATATATTTGTGGCTCTACCCCCTCAACAAGTTGATTTTTACAAGCATCTACTACCAGTGCTTATACACTACAAAATCCTAGCAGTGCAACATCCATTCATAATTCCTTCTAATCCTATAAAATGTATGAATAAATAAGTCAATGATATTTTTATAATTGACATATTTTATGTTACAGACAGCGCAGCTAATGTCAGTGTACATAGCAAGGTACTGCGTGGAAAATGTAGTGGATAAAGATGAACTGGCTGAAGTTATAGAGGATCTGATGGACGAGGAGTTTGATACAGTGTGCCATGATAACTCACCTAAAGGTTGGTTAATTAATAAACTAAAAAAAAAGGTTTTGATGAGTAAAATTAAAAAAGAAGTGATTAGAAAATTTTTAATAACAGTGAATTTATATAAATGTTTCCAAGTAATAAAAATTCATAATATGTGTGCGAAAGGCTTGTGAGCTATGTATGAGCATATACTTACTGTAACCATATGATTTTTCAGAGGTGGCAACACTACTCCTTTTATATCTTGAACTCCTAAAAGATGGCAGACATGACGAATTGAGAGCAAGAATTGAAGCCATGCCAAAATGTCAGAAGTGGCTTAGTCAGCCCATACATGAATCTGTACCTCCACAAGTGAGTTATTGATATTATCATTGAAAAGGTTGAAGAACCAAACAAGTTTTTTTATTCATATTTTATTAATTTTTTATCACTACTTGAATTATCGCTTTAATTTGTAGAATCTCAATGAAATTTATATAAAACAATGAATATTATCACTGATATATCTGTTGTAGTTAGTTTTTTTAATTATTTGTATATAAATAGATTGTAGGCCTATTAACTACTATCAATTCCAGTGTCACGGCAACCCTGATGACGACACAACAAGCAGCAGTGATGAAGGTGAACCAGAGAATGCAATGAATGGTGATGAAGCATCATCTTCCAATCCTCGTCAAGAGTCGGAACCAATGGACGAGGATGTGGAACCAGGGTGGACAGTTGTCAGGACACGAAGGAAGAAATAAGACTATGAAAACTAGCTAATTAGTAATGTGTTATCTGGTTTCAGATATTATCTATGGTGGTTTTCCTGTAATATTGCTATATTTACCCCCAAAATATGGTATAAAAGTACTAAAGTTACAAATACTTGATATTGTCATATCACTGATGAAATAAATCATGGTGAAAATGTTAAGTTTCTTGTATAAATGTTAGATTGGTAAATTATATATATAATTTCCTATTTTTTTTTTTATTAAATAGATATTGTATGAAACCAGATAATCCATGTAAGTTTAATATATGAAATGAGTATGATTACTTGCACTTGCACAGTAAATGGGAATACAGTAGTGAAATGATTTCTCACTGAGTTGAATGTAATCACCATGCTTAGTGAGTGTTGCAGTGAAGATGTACTAAGTAGGCAAAATTGAGTTGAACTTTTAGTAGCATTTTCTTCTCTTTTAAATTTCTATCATAATTAGCTGTGTTTCGATGTACCCCATATTAAATAACTGTGTAGTGCTCCAAGTATCAAAATGATATTTTCTAAGTGTGTAGAATGTATGGATGGTTGTTGTGTTGACAATGTATTTGTATTTTTGTCGAATTAAAACTATTTTGATGTTTCTATGGTAGTATTTATTCTGTGATTTTTAACCAGTATCTGATGTTTGAAATTAAAAAAAGGATTAACTAGGATGAATGAAAAATTACCGTTAATAACAATGATATAGTGTTATTAATGATTTGAATTAAAACGTTCATTATACTAAATCTATAAATAATAATATGGTTCAAACATCTTTGATTATATAATCTCAACATTAGTATCATTCCCAATTTGCTTATTTATTTACAGTTGCAACATAGTTTTCTTTCTGATAGAATATTTTATCAGTATGAATTATTTATCAATAAACATGTAAGTCAGAATTTCAATTATTAGTTTTGTTTACGAATGTCATAATCCAGTCACACAATAGGTACGTGATAAGATGGAAATATCATACACGTTGTGATGCTATCTTCAAGAATGCGTATAATATGCCTATAATTACCTACCTACATAGTATTTTATGTAGTGGGTATGATGTCTATATTATACGATAAGGAAGAGTATATTTTATTTTTACATCTCAACAATTCTAATAAAATGTAACGAAAATCAAGTTGTTGACCAACAAATATTTTCGTCATTATTTAAAACAATATTCAAAACTTTTTCTTCGTATTGCTATCTTCGTAAACAAGAATGAGGTGTCTTCTGCCAACATGACATTTCTGAAACCATTCGTTCAATTCATTCATTCTCATGAAAAATCTTTCAGATTTTCACGAAAATTTACCATTTCAATAAAATATTAATTAATAAAGTAAATCGATAGTATCAATGTACTTGGTATAATTTAACCATCGCAATGCCCCTTACAGCGCGCCAGAGAAGCATACACAATAAAAATGGTGCTAAAAGAGCGGCAAGTTTCAATAAAGGAAAACGAAAAACTGCCGAGGGGTAATATGTTTCTCATGCTTTATAACACGCCTATATTAATTGTTGTACGTGATTTTTCACAAATATTTTACAAAATAAAATTTCGCTTCACTAATAGGTTATAATCTCCTTTGTGCACGCAAGTTAATTTTTTATTTTTCCGCTATACTGCAGTTTGGCGCGAATCCAGCATACAACCGAAGGTAAAGTCTATCTGGTGACGTTAATTAGGCATGGAAACTAATAAATAGAATAGTTTTTGTCTAATGACGCGTTAGTAGCTGTCTGGTGCTGGTCCAATGTTTAATAAAAGTTTGAGTGTCTTTTTTTATATATTAATTACTCATCAAGAAACCGATTGTAATAGCATAAAACATGTTTGTCATTACTTCCGTATCTGTTGCTTGTGGAAACATACTATTCCAAGGATATTAGCACTCATCTCTTCATTATAAAACAACATTTCTTTGCTAAGGAAGAAAATGTATGAGAATCTATCACTTTTACTATTAATATACACAGAATTGACAAGTTTGTTAATATATGCCACTAGCCAGTATGATTCAGGTTTTATTGACCTTCTGCCACTACCTGCTTGCTTGCCCTCTGAAAAATTTGGAGGTGGTTGGTCATAGGACCTTTGTAAATGCCTTGTGAGATCCTTACACGAATTGTTAAGCACACAGTGTCATGCTCTGGAATCAGCCTGTGAACTTTATGTTTCATATCACCACAAACAGGCATAATTGTGTGGACTGCCATGATATATCAACTTTCATCTAGAAATATTCAGGACCTCAAACCACTTACAGTTACATGCAGTGACGGCACTGAGATGTTCAGAAAGAAAAGCTTACATACATAATGTTATAATGATTATATTGCAGAGAATTCCTTGTGACAAATGCACCATCAGATCTACGGAGTATATCATACCCTGGTGGAGCTGTCGCACTGGTGCTCCTGTTGACTGCCCGCATAATATCTGCATATTGGGGGCAGATATCGGACTGTGACGAAACTTACAATTATTGGGAGCCATTGCATTATTTAGGTGAGATATTTTTTTATAAATTGGATGATATCAGATTTATTTGTATACAAAAAATAATACTGATAAAAAGAAAAGTTGGAAAGCAGTATAAAAGTTAATAAGTTGGGAAATAATACATCAATAAAAAAAAAATATGTGGATGTAAGGGCATTTAATAGAAACTTCTTGCATGACACCATGCATGCCAGCACCATATTGATGGTGAAGTAAACTTTTACCTCATTACTAAACATAATATGGTGAGATATTCTGAGACATGTAATGAGAGAAATCTGTTGGTGTGGCTGTTTTTGTATATTACAATTAGCAAAATTATAAAGCTTTGCAAGAATAGTCTTGCCATATTACGCAATACTTATAACAGTTTATCTTTTTGCAGTTTATGGCACAGGTCTACAGACATGGGAATACAGTCCAGTGTATGCTATCCGCTCTTACATGCCGCTGTGGCTGTTTGCTGTGCCAGCAAAGATGCTGTCGTTAATGATGAGCCCTGTCTCTGTGTTCTACACCCTGAGGCTGCTGCTGGCTGTGCTCACGGCTTGTGCCGAGTTCATGTTCTACAAGTATGTTGAAACATATCATAATTAACATATACACTAAAGAATTATTATTTTGATTATATTTAAGCTGCATGTGTTAATCATTATAGTTTTTTTTTGTTTATATTATACCAAATGTTAAAAAACATGTTATTTTATGAGACAGTCATAACGCCATGGTTTAGTAGTTTTGGGTGGTGTTGCCAATTTTCACTATTAATAGATAACTATGGTAATTACTGCCAAGGGAGTAATTGACACATTTGGTATAATATAAAAAAAAAATACTATAACTAAGTAACAGCTTTGCTCTTTGATTTCATTAGATTCGTGAAATGGTCAGAGGTCTTTATTTCGTATTAAAAAAATATATATGTAAATAGTTTGTATCATGTATTTTAATGTTAATTTATTTGTTTACAGAGCTGTCTGCCACGAGTTCGGGGTGCATGTGGGGCGCGTGTGGCTGGCCCTGTCCCTCCCCGCGGCTGGTAACTTCTTCTCCGCCAGTGCGATGCTGCCGTCAGCGTGGTCGGGAGCGCTCGCCAGCGCCGCGCTTGCTTGCTGGTGGCGACGACGGTACCCGCTTGCTATTGTATTTACCGCCGCTACTACGTTACTTAGTAAGTTATACTATATGCAACCTTATGTCTACCTGCAACAGTTGCTTTTTCATTGACTTATTTGATTGTTAGTGGCGGTGATGGAATTTTCAGGAGCAAACCAATTATTACTTGAACTCTTTTGTATAACAATTATATTAAAAAAAAAAGCATTTTTGATATATATTATGAACATTATTTGCTAAAACATTTCATGTAAATAATTTTCATTACCAACCTTTTTTTGATATTTGTTGTAACAAAGTCATTGCTATACATTTTTTAAAGCATAAAATCTTTATTATAGGCTGGCCATTCACAGCACTTCTCGGACTGCCAATCGCAATCGACATGCTCCTCATGAAGCACATGTTTGTGGACTTCTTCAAGTGGTCTCTGGTTTCGCTGGTCGTCATTCTAGTACCCACTGTGTTGGTTGACTCGTGGCATTACGGCAGACTGGTCATTGCTCCGTGGAATATAGTGGCATATAACATATTAACTGAACATGGACCAGATTTATATGGTGTGGAGCCATGGACGTATTATTTCGTCAATGGATTTTTGAATTTCAACCTTGTTTGGGTGAGTCATAAGTATGGATTTAATATATAAGGTTGTCTGATAATAAATTTGTTCCTTAGAAAACTATGGCTGCCTTAAGTTAAACTAACGGTGGTCACACTACACTATAATAAATTTGTATGGTAACAAACTTTTGTTACGATACATGTTAATTCTGTCAGTGGACGCGTATAAAAATTTACGTTGATATCTCATAAAGGATCATAAAAATGCAAGCATCATGGACACACTGAAAAATACTAATACATATTAATATTATAAAAGAGAATGATCGAAATATAATAATAAAGTCTTTCAATACATCACATTTTTTTATACGTCAAATGTCTGTTAAAATATTTTTTACAATAAATATTCACTCATTCCAGGTACTCGCACTATCATGTCCGCTACTCCTGCTGGCCTGCACAGCAATAGCGACGCGTTCGACGTCCCGCGCGGCATTCTGCGCGCCGTACTGGTTGGATCTGATGCCGTTGGCTCTCTGGCTGGCTGTGTTCATGATTCAACCACATAAAGAGGAGCGGTAAGTGAGCTGGAATTATATAAGTTGCAAAAATAGTATACTTGAACCATGTATTGGAGTTTTTACTTTAAATTTACTGGTACTTACCTACTTACTTAATGCTGAGGCATTAATTAAGCAAAAGCTAGTTTAATATCAATATGTAAAAATATTTTTAAGATAAAGTGAGATAAGATTCTTGATTTTTTGGTTTGTAAAGATTGTAATAAACCAGCCGAGATATTTAAAAGAGTTAGGGTCACCCATGATCATCTAAAACGCCATATAAATCGTCGGTGAGTTGTGATTCATTGAAAAAGTGTAAGCAATTAATTGATTTTCTGCAAGAAAATCAATGTGTATCATTGGTCATCAATGGTATCATTCCTCCATGCTGCTTTTTATTATCTAAACTGACAGTTATTGAAATAAGACTATTTATAAATTTTATCGCTGCTTTTTATATTATTATTTTAATTCCTCCCCACGACCACAAAGGCTGCAAAGTCTTCCAATCGTCGATAGAAAATAATAATATAAATAACCGAGATAAAATCCGTAAATAATTTTATTTCAATGTCTAACATGCGTAAGCATAAGAAATCATTTAACTAGCAGTTGACTAATGATGTATTTTTAATGTTCCAGCTTCCTATACCCAGCGTACAGTCTGATAGTCCTGGCCGGCGCGATAGGGCTGGACTGCCTCCAGAAGATGACGTTCGCGGTGGGCACGGAGCTGTTTCGCTGGAGGAAGGAGCGCGAGCGGCGACACTACCTCGCCTACACGGGCCCGCTGATGGTGCTGTGTGTTGTTGTGGCTGGATTGGCTGGTGAGTTTGTTTTTATGTTTATTATTTGTTTCTAACATTAAACAAAACTCAAATACCGTGCTTGGCTTTGTGTTTAAGATAATCAGATTGATATTTCACTAGTTTATGCTTAGTGATGTCTACAGAAATAAAATAATATACTAAATATGTTGTTCATAGTGTATTATTAATACATTGGCTGCGGTGCCAAAACATTGAATTGTTCACCAGTTCGAGGCATTACGCTCCAAGTGTGTTGTCCCGCTCTGGCGTTTGACGTTGCGACGCGATAGAATGAGACAATCTTAAGTATTTTATTTTTCAAAACTCCAGTTACATACACGCGCGTTGCGTTACAAAGAACACAACTGAGTGAGCCGCAGTCAATGTATTGATTACGATTATATCGCGGTGAGGTCATAATAAGACTTGGTGATGTTCGCGTTTACGCCCGCGGGAGTAGCCTTTCATGCTTCAAAGATACCTAAAACATTAGTTATTCATAGCAGCTTATGCATGACACGAGCGCCATCTATTAAAAACTCCATTACTTGTCATGGGACCAAATTACCGAAAAAAAGTATATTTGAATCCAGGACAAGGTCTACCCGTAACCCAAATTTCACCTAAATCCGTTCAGCTGTTTCTGCATTTACCCTGAACAAACATCCAATCATTTTTACAAACTTTCGCATTTCCAATATCAATAAAATAGTAGAAAGTAAGATAAAACAAGTAAAAGTAAGATTGCTATTTCATTTTTACAGGCGTATCCCGTATAGCGGCATTATACACGAACTACCAAGCTCCGATGACTATTCTCCACGACTTGCCTAAAAGTGAAGGCATAGTTTGCTTCGGCAAGGAGTGGTACCGATCACCGTCAAGCTTCCACCTGCCGTCAGGCTACGAGATCAGATTCGTGCCCAGCGAGTTCAAAGGGCAGTTGCCAGCGCCGTATTCTCACGTTCATAATGGTGAGTGGCTTTATTTTGCCAAGTAATAGATAATATGATTGATTTGATTTTTATTTAATTAAAACATTGTAGTGAGGCATTGACGGTTCGTGACTAACTTCAGTTGACTATAAAACTAGGCATGAAATATACTCATAAACAAATTAGGCATGAAGTACCTAAAGGTATTGTACTTTTACTGGGTCGGGCAAAGTGATATTAGGGTTTTTTTGCCCAGTATCAGTCCGGAGACTGGAATTTGTGCCTGATCGATATATCGATAGGCTCGCCCCCTATGACATCATGGGACGGAACACACATGGCTACAATTAATTGCCCTGTTTGCCTCTATGACTACCCCTTTGAGGATAAAGACGTGATATGTTTTTTTTTTAATTTTATTATACCCTAAAAGATTTTTTTTTTCAGCAACCCGTCTCATCCATCCACACTTCAACGACTTAAACAAAGGCGACAATCGAACGTACTATCGACCCTCACAATGCCACTACCTAGTCGACTCGGACTTAAGCAAGCCCAATACTCTACAACCAGCCTACCACAAAGATACAACCAAATGGGAAATAGTGACCACCATTCCAATGCTAAACGCGGACCGTTCGCATAAAATATTCAGAGCGTTCTACGTTCCGATGTTGTCGTACAGGAACAACGTATTTGGAAATTTGTTTCTTTTGAAAAATAAGTTATTATAATTGTGATAAGGGTTGTGTGTGAGGACGCGGATTTAGAGAGATGGTTGTGGGCTCGACCTCCCAAAAATATTATTAGGTGTAAGTATTGCTAGATTTATTATTCACATTAAAATATGCTATGGAAGTGAAACATTTATTATGGTTTTCTCCTCAAAACTCTTGTGAACAGATTTTTTTGTGACTAACTGATGGGATATTCTAAATCCGCGCCATAGGTCATTATGTATAAGTAATTTGTACAAGGTGTTGATTGAGACTTAAAAATGATGTTAGTTGAGTCTTAAACGCGCTAGAGATCGTTCTAAACTTAAGTATATAGAATTATTAATGAGCAAATATTGTCTTCTGTAGTATAAGTCTATCGCCAATAGTATAATTATTCAAAATGCTACCATAATTTTATAACTACTTCCTAAAACCATGTTCGAGTCGGTTTTCAATATTGAGTCTATGAATGTTACTCGGCCATGGTTTAATAGCAGCCGTTTTTTATAAACGATCTCAATCTTAATCTTCGATCCGATCCCGAGAATAGACAAATCAAAATAAATCATTTGTACGATTGTCAAAAAAACTTCGTTCTGATTGGCCCATTTTCATTGAAAATACCGGTGAGACATTGGTTTTATAAATACCGATCTAAACGTTTCGATCTACGCAGCATGGTCAAGATTTGTTAACAAAATGCAAAAAGTACAATAAAATATAATACATATCGTGTAAAATTCGTATCAAGCATTAGTATTGGCTAGAATCTTCCCCTAACTCGTCTGACTTAGTCCATTAAAATGCAGTCAAAGTTTAATTAGTTTTTTTACAGTCTTGTAAAAAAACTAGTTAAACCTTGACTGCATTTTAATGGATTTTTATGTCAAAAAATTACGAATTTTGACATAGATTATACAAACATAATTATAATGTTGTCCTATTTATCGATAAAGAAAACAGGAGATATAAACTTATTTATGCGTTCGTTTGACAAAGCAAGCAAGTTGTCGTTCGCCCAATGCGAAGTGCCACTCCTGGCATAAACAGTAGGAATGGCAGCTAGAAGTTTCAATTATAAATTACTTGACTATGATAAGCGCCTGCCAGAAATCTCTGATCAATGGCGATCAGGTTTTTATGCTAAAGAAGTGCTTTCTAATGGATAGCAAACTTACCGCAATAGGTATATTAGTAAAGCGTATTTATCGCTAATTTAATATTAATAAATTATATGTTATTTTACTGTAACATTGATGATTTGTTATACACCCAATTGCCACAAAAATACAGTTGCATTTTCCTTATCAGTTGCTAACTTGTATTCAGTTACCATATTTATAGATTTTTGTTAAGTTTCAATTAGTGATTTACTAGTGAATTATTTGCATCGAGTTCACAAGTGAATCATAAATAATATACACGAAATATAAAATTTCTATGAATATACTATATAGTTGTCCTCAAAAAGTGTTTGTAATGTCAATGAATTGTGACTATGTTTTTGTCCGTATAAAATAATTACAAGTATAGGATTAAGCATGTCTAGTCATAACTAAAATAATACGTGATTAAGGGCCTTTTTCACAACTAAGTGATTGTTACTCGTCACGCAAATGTATAAGTCGATCAAATAGAAAAGTTACACTTTAATGTATGCTCCCAAATAATAAAGCAGTACTATTTACATTAGCAGCTTAATATGTTAACAGTCAAATAAAATTCACTTGAAACTTGTGAAGCCGGCCCTTATTGTAAGAATTTCAGTGCAATTAATTTGTTATAATTTTGTGAAATAAATCTTTTATACCATGTATGAGAGTGTTTAATTTCTGCAGCTTAACATATAAAATTACAAAGAAGAAAATTGTTTAGATATTTATAGGATTAAATCTTATCCAGTGTGGGGTGGGAAAATCCTTAGATGAATGAAAATATAAATTACGCCGAAGCAAATGTCATGGCAAATGTCACCGTAATGACTCTTTTTTTCCAAACATATAATTTAGGGGGCATTGGTCCCCATTTTTCTCCTTGGTGACGCTCATGTGTCGTACTACCGTTCCGCAACCAAATAGATTTTATAAGTGAATCTATGAACCCATGAAACAATTTCATTATAATTTATTTCTAAGTTAGATGTAGACGTAATTTATTACATTAAATTATTTTTTATTATTTTATTTAATAATTTATTTATTTAAATAAATTCTAGTTAGAATGCGCGAAATAGTTCACGTACAAGTAGGAAGGTGTGGAAATCAGATTGGAGCAAAGGTAAAAAAATATTTTATGTTAATTTTATACATTCGGACCCAAAGTATTCACGTACTTTTAACCAATGCGGGGAATCTGTTCAATAATAAACTCATGTTTAACAAACATTTCACCTGACGCGACCTAACACTTATGAGAAGTTATTTCTAGCCTTTAAAAAATGTCATCGCAAAGATTGCACCGTATTACACCCATAATTTGGTTATACACAAGCATTCACGAATAAACATTTAAAACCAATTATTTTTTCAGTTCTGGGAAGTAATATCAGACGAGCATGGTATTGACCCCAATGGATGTTACCACGGCGACTCCGACCTTCAGTTGGAGCGCATTAACGTGTACTACAACGAAGGTTCTTGCGCAAAGTACGTCCCACGGGCTATACTAGTCGACCTCGAACCAGGGACCATGGACTCCATCCGTGGCGGGATGTTTGGAGCACTCTTTCGACCTGACAACATCGTTTACGGCTTAACCGGTGCAGGCAATAACTGGGCTAAAGGGTATTACACAGAAGGCGCAGATTTACTTGAATCAGTACTAGACGTTATCAGGAAAGAAGCTGAAGGTTGTGACTGCTTGCAAGGGTTTCAGCTCGTGCACTCGATTGGCGGAGGAACTGGTTCGGGAATGGGGTCATTACTTTTAGCTAACCTAACCGAAGAATATCCTGATAGAATCACCGTTACTTATTCCATCATGCCTAGTCCAAAAGTATCTGATACTGTGGTGGAACCTTATAATTCAACACTCTCTATCAACCAACTTATAGAGAACTCAACGCAGTCGTATTGCATTGATAATGAGGCGCTGTATGATATCTGCTTTAGGACACTAAAACTGATGACACCGACGTATGGAGATCTAAACCATCTGGTCTCAGCGACTATGTCAGGCGTGACGACGTGTTTGAGGTTTCCGGGGCAGTTGAATGCAGATCTTCGCAAGCTCGCGGTGAATATGGTACCGTTTCCGCGACTGCATTTCTTCATGCCTGGCTTTGCGCCCTTAACATCAAGAGGAAGTCAACAATACCGCGCCCTGACTGTACCCGAGTTGACATTACAAATGTTTGATGCAAAGAATATGATGGCAGCGTGTGACCCTCGCCACGGACGCTACCTGACCGTTGCAGCCGTCTTTCGCGGCCGCATGTCCATGAAGGAGGTGGACGAGCAGATGCTCAACATTCAGAAAAAGAATAAAGACTTCTTTGTTGAATGGATACCTAATAATGTCAAGACAGCAGTGTGCGACATTCCGCCACGAGGATTGAAGATATCATCCACATTCATCGGTAATACTACAGCAATTCAAGAGGTGTTTAAACGCATTGCTGAGCAATTCGCAGCAATGTTTAGGAGAAAGGCGTTTCTTCATTGGTACACTGGGGAGGGAATGGATGAGACAGATTTCACTGACGCTGATAATAATGTCAGTGATCTGATATCGGAGTACCAACAGTACCAGGATGCGACCATAGATGACCAGGAATTTGATGAAGAGGAAGGCGACGAACACAATGATGAGAGTGATGAATAAGTTAATAAATTGTTTTTAATAATTTAAATGTGTTTTATTTGGAGTATATGATCGTATATTTTGATAGCCCGCAACGAAGACGTGGTTTTTCGAAAGTTTGCGTTGGCTTTCGATCTTGTGAATAGACGTGTGAGAATTTATGATGACGCATGTGTTGAAACGAGGTGGCCGCGAGTTCAGTTACCGGGCTGAAATTGTGTGACAATGTATTCATGAATATCGGATTTAGATGTGTTTACAATCAAAGCTCCCTTAGCTCCCCAGATAAACTTTCCCATGTCGCGTGTGGCTAAGTCTTGTGTGTCGTGCCTAATACAACTTTGTCAAACTACCTCAATAAATCAACAATTTCAGTATAGTGTATATTTTTTAAAATATAACATCCAAACATTAAGTACGCCTAACACTAAACATTGACATTCAAGACAATACAATAACAGGACAAACATTTACTCTTCTTCTTCTACCTCTTCGTCAAACTCCCCTTCATCGTCAGCTGTCGCGTCCTGGTACTGCTGGTATTCCGACACCAGGTCGTTCATGTTGCTCTCTGCCTCCGTGAACTCCATCTCGTCCATGCCTTCACCTGTATACCAATGCAGGAACGCTTTCCGCCTGAACATTGCTGTGAACTGTTCAGATATCCTCTTAAAAAGTTCCTGGATCGCTGTAGTGTTGCCTATAAATGTGGCAGACATCTTGAGCCCACGAGGCGGAATGTCACACACAGCTGTCTTGACGTTATTGGGGATCCACTCAACGAAATAACTGCTGTTTTTATTTTGGATATTGAGCATTTGTTCGTCCACCTCCTTCATGGACATGCGGCCGCGGAAGACGGCGGCGACGGTTAAGTAGCGTCCATGGCGAGGATCGCACGCCGCCATCATATTTTTCGCGTCGAACATCTGCTGAGTGAGCTCGGGGACAGTGAGGGCACGATATTGTTGGCTTCCTCGTGATGTTAATGGTGCAAACCCAGGCATGAAAAAGTGCAGACGCGGGAACGGCACCATATTCACGGCTAGTTTCCGCAGATCTGCATTCAGTTGCCCTGGGAACCTCAGACATGTGGTCACGCCAGACATGGTCGCTGATACTAGATGATTTAAGTCTCCATACGTAGGCGTCGTCAGTTTGAGCGTTCTAAAGCAAATGTCATACAGTGCTTCGTTGTCTATGCAGTAAGTTTCATCAGTGTTTTCAACGAGCTGATGAACTGATAGCGTCGCGTTGTATGGCTCTACTACAGTGTCAGATACTTTAGGACTCGGGACAACAGAGAACGTATTCATTATACGATCAGGATATTCTTCCCTTATCTTCGATATGAGTAAGGTACCCATGCCTGATCCTGTGCCTCCTCCCAGGGAATGAGTCAACTGAAACCCTTGTAAGCAATCACAACCCTCCGCTTCTTTTCTGACAACGTCCAAGACAGAGTCAACTAGCTCTGCTCCTTCTGTGTAGTGTCCTTTGGCCCAGTTGTTGCCAGCGCCGGACTGGCCGAAGACAAAGTTATCTGGCCTGAAGATTTGCCCGAAAGGCCCCGAACGCACAGAGTCCATGGTGCCAGGCTCAAGGTCTACCAGCACCGCACGAGGCACGTACTTCCCGCCAGACGCCTCGTTGTAGTAGACATTGATGCGTTCCAATTGCAGGTCGGAATCGCCGTTGTAAGCCCCGGTGGAGTCGATCCCGTGTTCGTCGGAGATGACTTCCCAGAACTGTAAAAAAAATTACACCTACATTAATTATTTGCGACAGAACGGTTAAAACGTATTTTGAACACTTTATGGGATCCACGTCAAATTACAGTTTCTAACGGAAAATTTTGGATTTTTATCCTATTAGATAAGGGGTAAATTTAGCTATTCTTACGGATAACAATGTGTCGCACATGTGAGAATACCTTCACATGCGACGAATTACCTTGGCTCCGATCTGGTTTCCGCATTGCCCGGCTTGGATGTGGACGATTTCCCTCATGATGATCACACAAAAAATTTTGCGCCTAAAAGCTAGATTCAAGATTTACTTTCTATAAATTTGTCATACAAAAAATAAATGTATAAAAATGCGATAAGATTACTGCACGTGCATCCTACGTGAAAATTTATTCAATAATGGGCCCGCATTCTTTTGTCATTCGACACGGCGATTGTAATTCGAAGTTTAAATTAACGTTATATTTTTTTTATCAGCCAGTTTTAATGTGGTGATATCATTATATGCCTCCTTTTGACGTTGGTCAATATGTGTGCCAACGCTTGGACCAAATGTATTGACGCCGAAAGCATAATTCATCCACCAATACCCTTTTAAAATTCAAAGACATACCCCTGAATATAAAAT
>NC_051142.1:13674270-13729469 GCF_014839805.1 Manduca sexta | reverse complement strand
GTCGTCGTCGTCCTTCGGCTCTGTCTTTAGTTCTATCTCTATATTGCTTTTTTCGATCTTTTGCTCTGAAGTGAGAGAATAGTAAGATATAAATGTGTTAAGTTTATAAACCCTTTGTAAAATTTATTCAATTTGTACTTTGAAAAGGTCTGTAGTGAATTGTTTCAACTATAGAGACTTTTAAACATCTTTGACTCATGATCACTGATGCACATTTCTTTTAGGAACCCTACCATTTGTCTGAATGGCACATGTATTATAAAGCTGATTTCTTTAAGGAGACATTGTTCCTGAAGAAAAATGGCAAGCAAGTTATATAATCGATAAAAATAATATGATATGCCAATTACTGTACCCAAAGGATACATAACACAAAACATGTCTATCATTAGTTAATATGTGTCGTACCATCAGTCTCCTTGTCCTGGAGCTTGGAGCTGAGGAACAGCTCCTCGCACTGCAGCACCTGATGTCGGAAGGCGCTCGCATCGCGCAGCCGTACCACACATGTTGCACACACGCCACAGTCACGCTCATTGTCGTCCACGTGCGATAACTATAACAATAATGAAGGACTTTCTCACTAACATTTCACTTATTTAAGAAGACACCCTAACTTGTTTATTGGAAAGGGGAGGAGTTCAAGAGCGTCACCAGCCGATGACCCAGGGGCAAGTTGATATGGAGAATGAGAAAAGTATGAATTGAGCCTACAGAATATTAGGAATGGAATTGACAAATTCATTTGAGTTTCACCATATGGAAATGGTTGAACAATTAAGTCAAGTCAAAGATATAGGACTTTGGTTGCTTTACATTTGGTAACTTTTTAAGAATCTCTAGGGAAGGGGGGACCACTGCCCCTCCTGCCCCCTTGGCGACGCTTTGGAGAGGAGTTAATATTAAATCAAAGAGGAGTGTCTGCAGTGTGAACTCAAACAGATTTTGTCTAAAAATTTACACTTTCAATCTGTCTGATAGGTAAATTAGCATGGTTGCAGATGACATTATTTGCCAACCCCCTTACTAACTGTGGGAAGCGTTAAGTTGGCCTGAATAATGAGCTAACTAGTCTTAAGAAAGGCTCATAACATTAAATGCCTCAAAATGTACTTGCATATTGGAACTTGAAGTCCTTAGTTACCACACAATTTAGCCAGTTCCCAACTTCATGAAGTCAAAGAATAAACAGATCTAAATGTAAGGATTACAGATGGTGTGAAATGGGAATAACACCAAAAAAATGAATTTTATATACATATATTAACATGTTTTTGGAATATTAACAGCCAAAATGACTCACTACCATCTCTAAACAACCCTCATAACATTTTCTAGGTAATAGAGTGGTTAAAGTGTGTGGAACAAACTACCTCAAGATTTAGTATCAGATCAGAATACCAATATATTCAAGGACAGACAAGATACATTACAAATTTACAAAAACAATTAAACATTAAGCCAGGAGTCAGTTTCTTAACTGCTTGGCTAATAATAAATAAAATAAAAATATAATAAGGTGATATTGTAGCTAAACTATTATCTGCATATTAGTATCATACAAAAGGCTTATAATTACAAAATAATAACACATCAGTAGGTAATTATTCATCATCTAATTGAATGTTGACTCTCAGTGCAAGTGTTATTTTAAAAATGTACAAATTATATTCTCCTTTTCAATCCCTCAATAAGTAGAAAATTCATAATATAAGCAAAGGATAGTGCTACCCCTTTTATTCAAAATATTATTCTACCACATATTTGTAAAATAATGTGAGATCTACATAAAATTCCCCTAGTGTTTATAATATATTCATCGATTTTTTTCTTTTTACTATCACTGTGAAAGTAGAGTTGAAATTGCAGCGTGTGGATGTTCAAGACGAGATCAAAAATATCTGCATCTTCATAAAAATCATTTCATTTAGATCCTCAAAAACATTATAGATAGCGAAACTTTCGAAATTTACTATTTTCTTTATATAGAGTATGAAATGGTGTATTTATTATTAACATACCAAAATACCAAAACAGTCCATCACCATATCAGCATACACCTCTTTTTTTTCCATCCAAGTGTACTCTGCTGTGAGTATTCGGCATTTCTTTATTGCCCTACAAAGTCGACACAACGCTGGGTCTATAATGGGTCCATTATTTTTCGTTGTACCCATTTTACTCAGAATATGAATTTCAAACACAATGCGAATCAATAATGCATCATTTACGTTGAAGATATTTGGTAGAAAATAGGTTTTTTATAAATCATTTGGATTAAAGTCTTCAATAAACAGTAAAGAACTAAAGTACTCAACACAGGCTACGCCAAAATAATGACAGGGGGAGAGAGATGGAAACCCAAAAATGTCAATAACCGTATTGGTTTATTTTTTTCTGCTTCGGCCGGGTGTATACATCTGGAATTGCATCTTGAATCCAAAACGAATTATTGATGCTTATCTAATAAGAGAGACGTAGGTACCTACGTACGTAGCCCTCGACTCATTATTAGGAAATAAATAATATATGAACTTTTGTTATTTTCGAATAAAACGAAATACTAGCACTTATTCAGACTATAATCATTATGTCTGTGCGAAATTTCATCTAAATCAGTTCTGGGAGGATTGAGTAACATATTTTAAATTTTTTGCATTTATTATTACTATAGATTAAATGCAAAATACGTCTCCTTTTTTAATTTTAGACATGCCTATTACTCAATAATTTATGACTAGACTGTATGGTTGAGAGCCTTTGCCTTCTCCTTAAGGAGTAAATTAAACCAAAAAAAAAAATCAATTTATGATCCGGAATTTTCCGAAATCGACTAGAAGTTTTATTGTTCTTTTATGATATTCCAGATGTATAAGTGCGGCATTATTTCAGATCTGAGTTTTAATGGTTGCCCTGGGCAATTCTCTGAACTACAAAAAAACAGGTTTTTCGTCAGATAATGTATGTTTTTCGGTCATTTTTAATTATATCTATATTTTATACTGTACTTAAACTAGTTTTCTACCAAGGCCTATTCATATTTTTTGTATAATATTATAATAATCCAGTAAAAAAAAATTAAACATGCAAAATCTCATTCATATGGCGCGTCCGCACGTCCAACTTACGATTTTAATCTTTTATAAAAAAATATATGCAATCTTTTAATTAATTCAAAGTAGCTGAATCGATACTTAAACTATACGCCCGTGATTTACCATTTATAGTGTATTAATCGGTAAAAACCAATCGTATTTACAGAAGTTTTAAAAATGTCCAGACGTATATGCATAATTTCTATGGCTCATGCTTTCGCCAAGTACCTGCAATAACTGTGACGACATATCGGCCGAAATGTTTCGGCATATCTTTAGTGATAGACGCCCCCGTGCTAGCGTGAAGTAAGAACGTTCCTATGTAGCGTAAATAGAGAATTAAACACGATAATATCATCGATTCTGGCTTTTGTAAGGCAAGTTGTCTAATTTTATATGATCGTATTTTATTTAATTTATATTAACACAATATTTTTTATAACATTCCACCGAATATAGATACAGTTTTAAAATTTTGATGTATTTGTTACTTGTGAATTCTGATAAAATTAGAAGGGAAATGAATTTTAGTGTTTAAATCACATTTAGCTGGGTCTAATTATTCTGGATTTCGCTGGCGATTTTACGTCAGATTAATTAGACATGGGCCAGGTAAATTAGAATTTTAAACAGGATTAGGTTTTTCACTTTATAAAAATTTAATATTATCATTTCATGTAACAAGAAACGGTTAGCAGAAAAAAGAAAATATAATTGAATAAAGATTGACGAAATTTTATAGAAAGAAAACCAAGAAAAAGAGCGACTTAGATATCTTAGGCAGAAGGCAAATAAAAAGCCACTCAGTATTTTAAAAATGTCATCAAGAGAATAGAGAATTTAAAGAATAAGATAGAGACACAATTCCAAGGCTTATTATTTAAGGGAAAAGGAACAGAAGAAAACGGCTCAATTGCTAGCTAGTAATACTACTCTTGAAAGCACATGTGGATCTGATGTTGAACGCTTCCAAGAAAATAAGGATGATGTTTTCTTGCCATCACCTTTAATTATATCTGACAAGACATATATTCCCAAACTTTGGTCACTCGTTAATCAAAATAGACAATATTAAATTTGATTCATCTTGTTCAAATTTAGCGCAGCGTCTATTTACTGTTCGCAAGTAGAGCTGTTGCGAGAATTCCTGTATAGACGAAGCTATTTAATGTCCTCATGATAATCATCTAGGTTTTTATATACTGCCCCTCATAATATTAGCGTGTATGTGGTACCATTAGCTGAATCTACCACACTAACTGAACTAAGCTTATTAGATCAGTCGAACTTAGATTGGTCGAATATTCTTAAAGAAAACGGTGATGATGAATCCTTACCATAAGAATCAAATTAAAACTGTGTTTCAATATTAACTGATATTGTAGTTAAGCCTGCTTATACATATAATACATTAAAAAATTGAAAATTAGGAAAAGAGGCCATGCAAAAAAAATGGAGAAGAGAATGCTACGACAGAGGACTTGGATTTGCCAAAATATAATAATGAAACATTTGAAATTTTTGCGAATATTGGCTAATGGGGAGACGTCCTTGATAATCATGCTTTGAACATTTTTAATTGGTTGAGTATTACATATATTTAAATTTCAAATAGAGTTGCTAACTGATTAATGATCATTTCAATATATTTTTTATATTTCTACCAAAAGTTACCTAATAAACCCAAAGTGAAATCGATCCTATTTAATAATTGTGATGATAACATTTGAGAGAACCTAATTTTCTTAAACATTAATTAAGAAATTAGCGTGAGTCAGTCTCAGAAATATAATATAGTAGATCTATAATATAATGCTCAAAAGAATGTCATTATTTTTATAAAAATTAAAGTTCAATTGATTATGTTTATGATAAATTTATGATTATTATTAATTTATTGATTTATTTAGTTATTTTATGGAACAGAGAGAAAATGTATGTTAAAGATACTGATACAATTGCAGATTTTCATTTCATGTTAATTTTAAAGTTTAACCAAGTTATTAATAACTAAAATATTTATAGTTATTTATGACTTATTGTGATTTATTGAAGGTGACAAAATATGACATTATAGTTTTTTTCATGGTTTTACAAATGTATATATGCTACCATTCTCATTCACATGTCTTGATCTCATTTATCTGATTATTTAAATTTTCAATGAGCTATATGTCTTCGTCTAATGGATCAATTTAAGTGCCTTTACCCTTATTATATTTCTTTAAGTTATGTTTTGATATAAACGAAGCAAATCATTCAAATATTGAAAAAAATTGAGCCAGGTTAATTATGCCAAAACCTTCTTTTCGGAGAATTGCCCCCCTAAATACGTAAGACTAGGCAGTATGGTCCTAAGATTATAGCCTGTCCTCTAAGGACGAAGAAAAAAAAATTCAATGGCTGCCAATTGGCATTTTGGTTGTCAATTGTCATTTCCCGATTGAAGACAAGGTTTAAAGATAAATCGTCCATTGGTGATTCCATTATATTTATTGGGCGGATTCACAATGTTCTATATACTTTTATTTCAATAATCTTAACTGTTCTACTGTTTTTACAATCTGTTCTGCTTGTTTTACGAGAGTACTACTTTTGTAGTCTTATGTTAGATTGGTTCAATCAATTTGTGTTTATAGTGTAATTTCGAAATCATGGCTACACAAGGTAATGAAATAAAAGAGTTATTTCGGCAGATGTCGATGTTGTCTTGAATATGGTTACTTAAAAATATGTGGACTGTACACCATTGGGAAGAGAGGAAATTTACGGCGAAATGATAACGCAATGCTTTGCTTTCACCAAAGTAAATATTTACTCAGTTGTTCTAAAACCAACAAAAATGTATGTAAGATTTCTATAAAATACAGACTAATATTTGAAAAAGGTGTTTAAAAAAGATCTGCTCTTGTCACTATTTACTGTTTCTCGTAGTTTCAATGATTTGCCATATTACTTGAAATATTATGGTAGCATAGTCTTTGAGTGAATTGGTGACTTCTCCCAAAACGTAGGAAGAATAAATAGTGTAATGAGGTGTGATACACATAAAGGTATACCGCCAATGGCATGTAGGAGGCAGATCTATCATTCTATACTTGGATATAGATACACATCAAACCTAGTATGCCGAGTATGCCAAATTAATTCTAGTCTATAAGGTCTATATTTTCTATTAATAAAACATTTAACCAAAAATATAAACTTTTTATTAACAAAATATAAAATAGAACATCAATGAGCAAAAATATGATTTAAACTTCAATGTGGGCTTTGTGGGCTGGATCCCTTTTTGCATATCTATGTCCATTGGACTGCATTGCTGACTGGTATGTGGGGGAAGATAAGCAAAGAAAATTGAAACTTCTTGAGTGTGACATTATACTTTATTTTTACAAGCACATTGAATTTGAGTTTAGTTAAGAAGCTTAATTCATGAGTTTCAATAATTACTTATGTTTGAATTCCTTTTCTTGGTTTATTTTATTTTCAATAAAATATTTTAATTGATTCTATTTTTCTTTGTTTTGTATATACATGATTATCATATCGCTAAAACTTAGTAGCAACCTATGTTTGTCAAAACTAACCTTAAAAAATAAAAACAAGTAACTCTGAGAAAACCCACAATTAAATAATAATGAATATGCTTTATTTGAAAGTATACTTCTGTTTTATGGGCATTTTTTGATATTAATAAGGTAACATTGTTTTATACTTTAACTTGTTTACAGCGGAATGTTTGCCGCAAACATTCCGCTGCTAAAATGGGTTAACACTATCACAATTGACATTTCATTTCAACATATTCAAATGTTTATATTTTATGAAACTAGATCTATAATTATGAGACCCGTATATTTTTTCAAAATTCAGTTATTTCCATTCATGAGTTTCATGTTGAATTTTGTGTTATTTTAAAACGACGTAAGCACCAAATGACGAATGAAGCATAATTTATACGGCACAGGATGTAATGACCTTTGCTTTGCAGTAAAAAAAAAAAAGTGAAGTGACAGTTCTTTTTGTTTCTCTCTTTGAAATTGACAGTTGTGACATACCTATTGTAATTTTGATATCTGACATTGACAAATGACGGTGTGTTCGTTTTTTTAAATAAATAGTAAGATGAATTTTTTTCTTCGAAATGAAGTATTATATTAAAAAAAAAACAAACTCTGAGTAGAAATATTATCAAACGGAATTTTGTTTTAGGCACATTTACATTTCAATTGTGATGTGGAAAATCTATTTATGAGAATGTTTGCATTCAATTTATTCCCCATTTACGCGTGTCCCAACATATTATTTAGGGTTTCAATAAAATATGGAATATATTTTATAAGTTCATTCTTCAATAAAGATTGTCCAGAAGAGATTGGTCTTTACTATAACACCAGCTATTATTTTAACACATCAATGAAATACACCATTATTAAAAAAGTTATGAAAATAATGTTTT
Source organism: Manduca sexta (assembly GCF_014839805.1). Lineage (NCBI taxonomy): Eukaryota > Metazoa > Arthropoda > Insecta > Lepidoptera > Sphingidae > Manduca > Manduca sexta. The sequence goes on along the minus strand of NC_051142.1, from coordinate 13,721,912 downwards.
TCTTCCAGATGGAGCAGATTAAGAGTGTTGATGAGGATCAGCTCTGTGCAACTTGTATCTCCAGGCTACGAGATGCATGTAATTTTAAATGTATGATAATCAAATCCCAAAGATTATTAATGCAGGAAGGTGCTTGTGGTAAGATTTTTCCTTATGGTTTACATGTTCCATCTATAATCTATGTTATTTATATAATAACTTTTGATTCTGATTTTGCATGATGTCACCAGAAAGTATAAAGGTGTAAGATTTCCTATATTTATACCCAGCTCTATCTTTAAAAATTTAACAGCAACATTATTTTAATCTATATTTCAGGGTATGCAATTGTTTCTTGCATCAACATCTCTTTATAAAATGCAAAAGTACATTGATTACTTGATTTTCTTAACTTGTATCAGCTCTAAAAGCTTGTCTCTATAGTATCATGACAATATTTAAAAATAAATATCAATATTTTTTTATTTATATGATATTCTAGAGATTATATTATATTAATGTGTTACATTTTTGTGCAATTTATTCCTTCTAATTATTGCTGGACTTAAGACCATGCCAACAAGGCATTACCAGTCGGAATACATTGTTATAATCAGTACAGTGTCAATATTTTCCTTTTACATATATTTATATTGTGAATTAGGAAATTGTGCAATTTCTTAAATTTGTATCTTGTGTTGTATGTACCCTAATACAAGAAATTGATACTTTTCATCTATATATATATTAAATATACACTGTTTTCCAGATAATGTATATTATATATGAACTAACACCTCATTGCAAAAAATGTAGTACAGTACAGCTTTAAGATTTTGAAGAAACAAATTTTGTTATCTGTTTTAGATGAGGATACTTTAAATATTAAACTAGAGCATGTGAAACCAGAAAGCAGCTTTCACAGTGACACTGATGATGATACAGCAAATGACACGGCAGATGATACTAAAGATATGCTAGAGAGGAACGTAGAAATGGAAAATTATCGAGATGGATGAGAAAACACCAGATGATGATCATTACTTAAGATGTTGAGTATTTAGAGGAGGAAATCGTAACTGAAAAGTTGAAGTTGAGCCTAATGGTAATACTTTTTTAAAAGTACAATATTTTCTTGGTAATATAGTTAATTCCGGAAGAAGCTAGTTGACCCTTATATTTCATCCTATTTTTCAGACTCTAAATTAGACGAGTCTGATGAAAGCGGACCGTCAAAACGAAGGTGGCCGAAAAGGTTGCCACGAAACGAGAGGAACAAGCGATATATGCAATACACTGAGGACGACACGTAAGAGCTTAGAGGCGGTGAGAAGCCAGAAAATGTCAACGCGCGAAGCGGCGCAGTACTACAAAGTGCCGTGCAAGACGCTTGCTGCCAAGTTGAAACTAGAAACAGATAGTGAGTACTTATGCACTCTTAATGTTTTTATTGTCTAAATTTGCTAGTAAGAGCCCTGTGTCCGTTCTAAGCTCAAGCTACTCAGGTTTGAATAATAAATACGCAATTAAATCGACGTGTGTAAAGGAAAAATCAGGAAATGTCTACATAATGCTATGCTTGTTTGGAGCTAAGTTCTATGTTTTATCATTTGATTCTGAATACTTAAACTGGTATTAGTGAAATTTAGCGCGTAGTTTCTGGTCATTGTATTGAATTTGACAATCTACGAGATATCGGTGATAATTATTAAATTAGGAAACTTCCATATAGTCATGGATTCGGCATTTGAGTTGTTCTGCTAAAACAGAACATGTTTTATCATAGCAGCGATGCACCAACGGAATCGAACTTGGGAATGGACATTAAACGGCATCAATAACAACGATATATATCTAGTACTATAACAGAGAGGTTCTACTCCCTTTCAAAGCTTTTAATCTTGCTTTTTCCATCATTGAACTGCTTTACAAGGTTCATGGCGAGACACCCATTGACAAATTTTACTCTGTTGTAATATTTTCGCTACACATCTTATAAGATTATGTCGAGTGTTCTTGAGTCATACTATTATTATTGTTGAATTTGATATGAGTTTTGAGTGATAAGTCAGAAGTGCATTTAAAAGCGCTATATGTATTTGTTAAATAGCCTTTAAAATGGAACCCTGCGCTAAAAATAGTATATTTTGTCATGCTATTATAATTTTGAAATACATATATGAATGGGTGAATTATTTTGCAGCACTAGCTTGAGAATATGAAAATATCCTGTTAGGTTATAAGCTGTAATAAAAAAAATATGAGCTCTATAAATTTTCACAAACATTGTACAATTAATCACCAGCATGATGCTAATTTTAATCGATAAGAACTCAGTCGAAATACAGGCAAAAACTTTAATGTAGTCATAAGTATAACGAAGTTTGAATTACGATAAAGCATTATGAAACTAGCAAAATGTCTGACGCATACTTAACTACAAAGTAGCACGCTGATTAGTACAAAACGACAGCGCGGAAGGCAAATAAGCTTCAACATTCGGCGGAGTAAAATACAGGCACCGCATAAGTGAACATACGCTGCGAAGTCCCTATAATAAGATCCAGAAAGCTGGCGGGTTATAAAAAAATACATTTTGTTTGTAGATGCCGGAAGCAAACAAAAAGAAAAGAATGTCAGTAGATGTAAAGGAGACAAAATGTGCTATAAATGGGGAACAGAAGGGACGGCGCATGCGCACGCGTACGCCGCGGAAAACCAAACAACACAAAGACGAGAAGGCGGAGAGCGCCGCGCTGCAAGAGATGAAGAAGCACAAAGAAAATATACATACTATATTACTGTATTCAAATGCGTCCATGGTAAAAGGGCAGTGGGGCGGCAAGTACGCATGTTGCTTCTGCGACGAAAAATTCCCGAAACCGGCCGAACTCAAACGTCACAACCTCGACGTACACGAAGATGCACACACTAAAAGCGATACACGTGAAATATGTCTCCGATCTGATAATCAAACTAGACATCACAGCGCTGCGCTGCCTCGTCTGCGGCGGCAAGATCGACTCACTAGATCTCCTCATGAACCATCTCAAGGAACACAACAAAACAATACACACAGATATCAAAAACCATATAATTCCTTTCAAGTTTGAAAGTGATGTGTTACAGTGCGTGGCGTGTACGAAACAGTATCCGTTCTTCAAAACGTTGTCCGAACACATGAACGAACATTACAGAAACTACGAGTGCGTAAACTGCGGCCGAGGGTTCATCAACAAGCAGTCGATGCAGACGCACAGCTACCGACATCAGAAGAACGTGGGCGTGTTCAAGTGCACGCACTGCCCGCGCGAGTTCGACACGCGGCACCGGCGCAGCGCACACGTGCGCAAGACGCACCTGCACGGCAGCAAGACGCGCAAGTGCCACGCCTGCGACGAGCGCTTCTCGTCCAGCGCGCAGGTGCAGATGCACATGGTGAAGGCGCACGGCGCCGCGCCCGGGAGTACAAGTGCGACGCGTGCGACAAGAGCTACCCAACGGCGGCGCGCTGAGCCTGCACAAGCGGCGCTACCACCTGATGCTGCGCCCGCACAAGTGCGCGGAGTGCGAGATGGCTTTCTTCTAAGATGGAGCTGCGCTCGCACATGGTGACGCACACGCGCACCAAGGAGTTCCAGTGCGAGATCTGCGACAAGCGCTTCGGCACCAAGTGCTGCCTCAACCAGCACATGCGCGCGCACTTCGGCATCAAGCACTACCGCTGCGACTGGTGCGACTTGAAGTTCGCCGCGCGCTCTAAGATGAAGCTGCACATGCTAAGGAAACATAGAGAAGTGGTGTAATCAACGCGGGCAGTCATTTTCGGATTACAGTTTCAAATGTAGATGGATGATGTATCTGCAGACTACAGTGAAATTCTTACAGAACAGACAGTTTAAGATCGATGAAAACACGGAACGTTTAAAATCTTTGACGTTATCAATGGGGTTCCTCAAGTCAAATGTCTTTATGGTGTGTGTAAACATGATAGAGATAGTAAAGTAGTTTCCAATTAGTTTTATCAAATACTAGAAAGAGTCGAATATATTATTCTGGCTATCTAACAAAAATAGTTTCACCTTACCCAAATCGTTCTCATGAAGTACTTACAGCGTGTCGGCGAGCTTACCACTAATTGAAAACCATTAATCTAAACAAAATAGCGTCTCGACTGTTAGCCAAAGGAGTTTTAGGCTTTGTGACACTGCTTTTGCCTAGAATTTTTATATGAATCTACTAACTGACTATTAGCAAAGTATAGTTAATTACTAATTTTAAGCAAAAATTAAGACGGCAATTTAGGTGAAAGAATCTGATTAAAGTATTATTGATTACAAAATAAGTTGGCAATAAGCTAGTGTAATATAATTTACCTGTTTTAGTGTTATTTTAAATCAAGCCACCAGGATTTACATTCGTTTTTTCGAATTAATAAAATACAAAAAAATATTTATCTACGGGTTGTTCTACAAACTATCGATGAAGTTGAGTTTGATTTCGTTACCAGGATATTGTGTATTCTACTGATTATGACTGACAATTTCACACTTTTAATAGTAATTTTGTAAAGAGAAAAATATATCCATAAGTGTGTTATGTAGTATATTGTACAAATAATTTAGTTTGTAACAATTTTTTCAAGATATCTTGGCTGAGCTGCTGTAAATTCCTTAGTTTGTAGAACTATTCATATTTTTTCTCCTGAAAATAGCATGGTTGTACTCTTCATCAAAAAGGAATGCAAATACTGAACTAAATGTATATTTTTTAAACGTTTCGTAGAATTAAATTCCTTAAGCTTAAAATAAAAATTATATTGTTTGTAGATGTCGCGGGAAACGATAAATCTGAGCAATCGATTAATAACGCGCACACTCTTACTGACAACCCTGCGGATGCTTCTGAATACCAAAGTCATGAGTCAAATGTCCAAAGCACGGAACAAATAAACAATATTTTAGAAATGGACAAACATAGACATAATATATCCATGATTCTGCAATATTCCAACGCGACGATGATTCAGGGCCATTGGGGCGTGGGGTACGCGTGCTGTTTCTGCCCACGCCAGTTCCCGCTCGCCTCGCAACTGAAGAGGCACAACCTGCGAGGCCATCGAGATTGCCTCAACCCAATAAAAAGAAGACAATGATACTAATCTTTTACTAAAATTGATATAACAGGTCTCACTTGCGATGAATGCAAAATGAAAATTGGCTCTTTGAAGAAATTGATAAAACATTTGAAGAATATTCACAGAGAACGAATCTACGCTGTTAAAAATTATATAGTTCCGTTCAATTTTGATACGGAAGAGTTGCAATGTGCTCTATGTGCTAAAAAGTTCGAAGATTTCAAATTGCTGTCTGATCACACGAATGAGCATTTCAAGAATTTCGAATGCTGGTTGTGCAACCATTGGTTTATCAACAAACATGCATTAGAGCTTCATTCGTACAGGCACCATGGCGGCGCGTACGAATGCTCGTACTGCTCGAGTATCTTCGACACGGCGTCGGAGAAGAGCGAGCACGTGCGTGTCGTACACTACCTCCAACAAGACGACTGCGTGTGCGCACTGTGCCGACACATTTCAGACCAAAGTGAAACTCGAGAGACATAAAGCCGACGTGCACGGGATCAAACAACAAGTGTACGAGTGTCGCCCGTGCTCCACTACCTTCGTTAACGAGACGTATTTAAGAGCTCACCAGAAGAGTTTTCATTTATTGGTACGACCTCACAAGTGCTTCACGTGTCATATGAGTTTTTATTCTCAAATTGAGCTCAACATGCACAGAATAAAAGATAAGGACTCGAAAAAGTTTGGATGTGAGATCTGCGAGAAGAAATACAGTACCAGGTGTAGGTTAAATCAGCATTCGCGATTGCACTTTGATCACAGGCGGTTCAGTTGCAATTATTGTAATCAAAATTTTGTCCATAAATATAAGTGGAAAGAGCACATGAGAAATACACATCCGAAAATTATTACATTGATAGTGATTAAGAGAAATTTACCGTATTTATATTAGGGTTAAATTAGATCAGTGCGAATGGAAATTTGTCTGTTAACTATGTAACGACTATTAACTTAGACTTCGAGAGACGAAAGCATCGGTATCGTGGTACTATTGGCGTCTTTGTCATGTTTATATTAATGATGAATAGTTATGATGTGCAGGTGATTAACTAATTCCTTGGTGTGGATCTCAGTCAAAATAACCGCCATTTGTTTGGTGTTAGTAATTTCGAGGCCTCATAATAATCTCTGTTCGCTGTCAAGTGGTGCATCCGAAATCTGTGAAAGCTAGTCAAAATACAATAAATTGAGAATTATATCTCTAAGATATTATCAATGAACTGATTTGTGCACGAAATCTATGGTTTTTATTATTTAATCTTGTAGATATATTGTACAGGTTCGTCAAAAGAGCAAGTTGCTTTAATACTGATGCGCATTGCACACGTTGTACATCCGGGTTGAATTTGTCCTCTTTTAATCAAACACCAATTAATTGATGTGCAAAAATCTAGCTATAGAATTATAAATATAAGTATATGCTGTCTATGTTTTGGGATTATGTGTAATATTAAATTTAAAATATAAAAATAAACAAAAATTATACACTTGGATGTTATAGTATTTTTATTTCCGTTCCATTTTAAATTGTGGTGTACATTAGCATAAGGTTAGTTTGAAGATAGTATCCTACACTAACATTCAAATAAACAATTTAAATATGAACTGTGCGTACTTATACAACTGTTAAGTGAATATTGGCAGAGAAGTGTTAGAGATATAACAATAGGTTGGTTTGCAATCCCATGAGACATGGTTTGTATCATGCAAAGATTTGCAGTCGGCAATACCCCCGGGCACAAATAATAAAAATCAAACCAGATATTCGTATTGAATTAACAGTGAAGTAACATTTTTTTCGAGCGCTACAAAATGACCCGACTCACTGATGGCAAGTAATGGGATCCAATCGAATGTCGACTAATGAGAGGAGCTTACCTCTCGGCAATGCATGCTTAATTTAATACTGCGGAATTTTAGTTCCCAACATATTAAAGGGCCCTGTTAAAATTACCATACAAAAAAAATGTTAAATGAGACGAACGCTTATGCTAATATTTGTATTAAGAGGTACTTGTTTTAATAATCAACTTAACTGGAAGGTTTCAACAACATTTGCAAGTGTATAGATCACTAAGAATGCCATGAGAACCCCGGGTATGTTGTCGTTATTAAAAAAAGAATGTAAAATGTTAGATATTTTTAATCTCCGATAGATTAACCACGGGAAACGCGAGATTTCACTTGTCTTATGAGACATGGGACACGGTGTGACAATGTACATCAATTGGTTTATTTAACAATTTTGAACCAGGTAGTATCTTAAAGTCAGGCTAGTAAAATAGTATTCGATTGAATTCTACTTCCTGAGACTGAAATCTCGTCTCTGCACTCGATGTGATTTTATAATAATATACATTTTGTTTGTCGTAGGTGGTGAAGTAGACCCAGATCGTGAGGAGAGGTATAAATTTTGAAAGAGATAAAACAATATTGACGTTTACCAACGGCACGCCGTTCAAGAGCCGCCTGGGTCGCTACTGCTGCGCGTATTGCACCGACGTCTGCTTCGACGACCCGGTGGAACTGCGCAACCACACGCGCACCACTCATCTAGACGAACGCACCCAGAAAGTGGACGTCATAATGCGACGTACTTCTTAAACGAAATCCTTAAGCTAGACACGGAAAACCTCCTGTGCGTCGTGTGCTATACCCCGATCTACAAATGGAACGACATGTTCCAGCATCTGAAGGACAAGCACCAGATTGAACTTGATCTGGCGTATCGGAAGGTGATTCCGTTTAATTTAGGCGTAGAACTGAAGTGCGCACTGTGCTCGCAGCTGTTTATAAACCATGTTACTGGACGGGCACATGAACTCTCATTACAATAACTACGTGCGGAGACTGCGGCGACACGTTCCCTGACGGCGCCGCGGTTAAAGAGCCACATGAAGATTCACCTGACCGGCAAGTATCCCTGCGAACAATGCGGGAAGGTGTTCGTTGGAGCACTATAAGAAGAAACACGAAGCTGTCGTTCACAAACTGACGCTGTATTATAAATGCGCGCACTGTGGCATGAAGTTTGGCAGTGAGAGGGAGCGCAAAACCACGTGACCGAAGTGCACAGTGATAAAGTGAAAATTATCACGTGCGAACTGTGCGGCAAGACGTTCAACTGGCGCCATTACTTCGTGAGCCACATGAGGAAGACGCATTCGCACAAGAAGCACGCATGTCCCAATTGCGAGAAACGGTTCGTCGACAAGTCCGATCTGGATGGACATATCGCGGCTAAACACAACGGTGTGAAAAAATTCCAGTGTACCTCATGCGATAGGAAATACTCGTCGCGGCCCGGCCTCATGATGCATTTGAAGAAACATAAAACCTGCGCGCTAGCAATTGCAAACCAATCAACAGAAGTGGAATATGTATCAAGTTAGCTTAGTAAACTTAATGAACCCTTGAAAATAATAAAATACGTGCAATCATGGCCAAAGCTAGGGTTAAAATAGGCTAAAAAAATCTCGCTACAACGACGTAAATCATACAACGGTTAGAAAATGTAAAACAAATTATACCCTGTTCTATTCGGCGACTCCGTATGTGAATAACAAAAGAAAAAAAGGCACCCAAATTCTACTAAAAAGTATTTGCTTTGCTGACACTTCCAAACCCGGTGGTGCACACTGTACTCCACTCCTTATCCAGAGGAATACGAGCGGTACGCGCCGCAGAACGCATGCAATTGTAATTTTTCATAGACTTTATTGACAAAACAGATGCGGATTTTTTCTTTTTATTCGTTCTTAGAGGCCAGTCTTACGACCATACTGCCTAGTTTTACGTCAGATGCGGATTCATCATGGAGTGTCCGTCATTGCTCAAAGCAGACGATGTATTGAGAACGGTAGATGCCGGCGCATCACAAAGTATGTGTGACTGACTCTCTTTGTCGTCGGTTGCTATTTATACAATACCCAAGCGACCTGGGATACGGGATTTAATCTCACAACTCTATTGTCAAGATCATAAAAGTTATAAGCTCTCTAATGAGGTCGCGGATGACCCGAACCTATATTAAAATGAAATTGAATACATTGTCAAATCCGTATACCATTTAGATACGCTTCATTAAAATACGAAGAAATATACTAAACAATTCAGCGACTTCGTCTGTGTTAAATTTATGTTGGATTTTACATTTTACTTATGTCAACCCTGTATTATATACTGTCCCATTGCTGGACACGGGCCTCCTTAACTACTGAAGGGGATTAGGTCTTAGTCTTCCACGTTGGCCTAGTGCGGATTGGCAGACTTCACATACTCTCAAAATTCTTATAGAAAACTTTTAAGTATGCCGATTTCACGATGTTTTCCTTTACTTATATTATTAGTATTTGAGAGTGCTTGATATCACCCTTTGCACGCATGACAAAGAATTGCGCTAAGTATCAAGTCCTTTAACGTTATGTAAATATCTATAGTCGTTAGACCATACTATGCCTACGTTAGAGATTCGTGCTGCCCATTCCCTCAGACTTTGTGTTCACCTCCTATAGCTACACGAATTCCTATTCTTAGTTTACAAGACTCCCAATGTTCACGCAATTGAATATTATTTCCAACTACGTTTACGGAACGCAATTCAAATTTCCATACAAAAATGTACTTAAACGAAGCTAAACTTAACGTAAACTGTAACGCAAATATTCGTGTTAGGGATATTGACTGGCTTATTTGCCAGCCTATACTAAAACACAATTAACTAGGTACCTACGTGCCTTATTAACCCTCAAACCTTAATAGCTTGTAACTGAACCGCTGCGATGTCTCAATTTGTACCACTGGCCCTTCCGGCCCCATACCCCGCCAACAGGTTAATCAACGTGACATCGTTTCCAAGACATATTCAGGTCGGCACCGACCAGCTTACAATCGATGTGTGAAAACCGACCTTAATTCTTGGGAATAAAGGTCAGGGTATTGGGTGTTTGTGCGTAGGTTATAAAGATTAGGGTTCCCGCCTTTAGCTAGTTTTCGGATTTGTTACGGTCATAGGGTATTTTTACGCTTGCGAGGTTTGTATCTGTTTCTACAAACAAAAAATAGTATTGAACAATTGATACGTGATGAGAGACAGTTTCAATATGTCAATTTGATCGGGATGTCATCTACTTAATATCACGGCAGACCGACGTGCATTATCAGGCCGCCTTTCGCTCGATCTTTGAGATTGGCGCGGACCCAAAAAATCATACCATGTACTTGTAATTTAAATGTAATTTTGTTATAATTTATCTGTCTTGGTCGAAACATTTTTTTAATTTTATACTCAGCAAGGCAAATCAATGGTATATAGTATACTCCACTTCGTCAATACTTTAAAGCGACACACGTGTGTTTTGCATATTCTAGCAACGAATTTCTACGACTCTCTCCAATTTTCTTTATATAAAAGAAAAGCTTACTGATAGTAGTACCAACATGAAGTTTTCTAAGATTCCTTAACTGACAAGAAAAACATCTTTTCCTAAGGAGTCAAAATCGGGAATGAGCAGGAATGAACGTTAACGCGGGTGGAGCCGTGAAAAATCGCTAGTTTAATGTATAAAAGCAAGCAAATCAATACTTTAAAAGCCAGTTTCCCAATGACAGACATTGGTTTTAATTTCAAACGCCTCCTCCCAACTCCTTTGAAAATAACTTTACGGATATGCGGTTGACTTTAATAATTCTGTCAAGCGGACTGTCTGTAATTTTGAAGCGAAAACCGATTTATTATTAAACATTCTTCCCTTTATGTAAGAGCAAGTTGTCAGTCTCGGTTGTGGTTTCCAATCATAGGTTCATTTTAGTATTGAAGACGATCAAGCTGTTGGCCGGATTGTAGGCAAAAACGGTAAATGCGTAATAAGAAATACAATTCAGGGCCCTTATTCTGTATGATAGTGTAAACGCGTAACGCGGCCGTGTCATGTTATCTTCGAGAAATGTGCGTGGAATGGTATTCTGTAAGCCAAATTTCTATAGTCTTAAACATGATGCGGTGTGTTACGTGCTTGTTACGAACCGTGAAAATAACTATCGGGATAGAGAATAAGGCCCCAGCAGTAGCGAAGTGTCCACATAACCAGATTCCTACCGGCTTCCTTTAATACAGAATTGATGTCTAATTATCATTAAAATGATTTATAGACCGCATCTCTGTTTATTAGTACGTATATGCGTATATGTTGTGTCAGGTTACCTTTCGAAAAATTTCACGTTTCGCCACTGCAATTCTGAATTTGAAGTTACTGCGCGGCATTGCGCACTGCGCTAAACTCAAGTTATTCAGACATTAGATGTTGAGTTAAACCCCAAGGAAATCAGATAATGTCTCCTGTTATTAACATTAGCAAAGGACCATGAAAGTAATTACTATCCGACACTAAAACATACCTTTCACTTTCATACAACCATGGCTTGGGAAAACTGCTGATGCTACATACAAATACCACAGGGCCTTGAATACTTACAAACTGCCGCTCCAAATGTGTTATCTTCGACAATTCTCATTATCCGCACGCGTCGCGTAAACGCAAAACACAAATGTATCGATAATTTCGATCTATCGATAAACTATTGTTTAAACGGTCGTAATATAAAACGTTTATGTTCGGCTCAACGCTGGCTTGCGGTTACGGTCACGTGCTGTTTATTATGTTACGGGCACTGCGTAGAAATTGACTATTTCAGATGTGTCTGGATCGGGAATTTATTGATTGTCATGATGCGTGATTTATAATTATCATATTCTTTCGGTCTAAGGGAAAGAATTTCTCTTTTAGCGGATTGTTTGGAACCGTCATTAATAATAAAAATATTAACCTTGTATTATATACTGTCCCATAGGTGAGCATGGGTCTCCTCTACAGATATCGAGGGCTTTAGACGTCAGTCTTACTATTAAAATATCTTTAAAGAACTCTGTTTCACGAAATTAATAAATTATGTTGTGTTAAGTGTCAAAACCAACAAACATTACATTTGAACAAACTCTTCTTACAAACTTTTATAATTTAACGTATGCAAATTACTTCAACTAATCGAAGCCTCGATATGTTGCATTACACAGTTTTAACTTTTACTCCAGTTTTACCAACCTTGGTGGCACGAGACACTGTTGATTCTGATATCGTGGTGTCTGTTTCATTTTAACCCATTTAGCATCGGAATGTTTGCCGGCAAACATGACAGCTATGATGTCAGTTACATGAAATTACGCGTGTCACGGAAAAATAACCTTATTATGTAGTATATAATATTATATTCCCGTGACACACGCAATGTCATGTAGCTGTCATGTTTGCCGGCAAACATTCCGCTGGTAAATGGGTTAAATCAGATACTGCGATTTAATTAGCAAAAGGGGTTTACCGTCAGCCTCCCCACCCTTTGACGTTGTAAATTAAATTACTGACGTTTATCTGCCAAGTCAGATACTGACGCAATGGTGGATATAATCGCTCAAAGCTGACATTGTTGCAAATCTACTGTAACAGATAAACCTTACTATACCAAGCCCGCATAACTGTAGCGTAATTTCCACGGAAGTAGAGTTTGACTTTTGCAATGTACCTATCAGAAATTAATCTATCGCTGGCGGTTAGTGAACATATTTCCATGTATCTTGTCGCTGTATAGAACACAATATATTTCTAGACGTATATTTATTTAAAACCGCACATATATTTTATTGGAAATACGCCTAGCAACATATATTTTTTATCCTAAAATCGAACCTAAATCCTAAAATTCACCACACAACTAAACCTCTAAACAAGTACGATCCCTGTACTATAACAAAAAAAAAAAACATAAAACAAAGCCAGCTGCAGCCGCGCGCTAACCACACCATAAAAGCGGCATATTTACAACAAAGCTTACGTTTTATTACTCACTGCGACGTTACACTATAGTTATTACTCACATAACATCATATCCACTGGTTTACGATGCAGCGGGGATATTAATCGACGTTATTAAAATTTGTTAATGTATTGTTCCTGTTGATTTTTCCTGGTTATTGTAGTGTAAAACTAGCTTTTGTTCGAAATATTTCTATGATTATAAGTTTGTCTCTATTGAGAGTTATGGCTATGTACTGAATTTCTCCTAGCCGAATTGCGGCCTCAGCGGTCAACCACAACGGAGAGCAGCCAAGTACGCGGGAGATATTATAGTGCACAAGCATGTGTGCAATATACAGGTGCACTCTCTGTTCCTTCGATCTCATAGTACGGTGGGACGAGAATCCGACATAATCAGAAAGAGATCTGATAATATGTATTGACATATTTAATTCCCTGCCTATCTTCTGAAAGAAAACACTTAATTCCCTTGTCGAAACCTAAATAAACTTTTATATTCAGTCTTATTTTGAGTACGTATTGCTCTTTTTGTCGCAGCAATTTGTTGTTTGACTTAGATCATTTATTTGTCGGCGCCAAGGTAGTTGCTTAATATGTGCACGCGGTGACAGCCTGTATGACAGCACCGCAGCAATTACTTATTGTTTCTTATAAAATAGGTATATTATGTATGGTGTATGACTTAATCCAAATAAAGTCTTATGTACAGAGTAATGAAGTGCTATAACATCGATTCCCAAAGTGGTCCAGGTGGATCCCTAGGGGTCCACGGGAGATTTGACGAGGGTCTACGTTGGCGTGACCAAAAAATGGGGGTCCAGAAGTCATAAGTAGAGGTCTACGAAAATGTATCTGGTTTGATAGTATAGTACTAAAATGATTGACTCCACCTATCAATGCAGGCAAATAATGATAGGGGTCGTAAAGGGCATAATGAGCATAGTTATGTAGAGATAAGGGACTTTCTCTGAGAAACCAAAAAAAAATCCACCGCAACCATACCAGCAAAATTTTTAAGTGGTCTTTGAGAAAAATTTGTTTACGAACCTCCGTGCTATAACCTATGTTATCATCATTCATCATTTAAGTTCTATGTCCCCTAGATGTGGCAGAGGGCATCCACAGTGACTCTCCTTCCCGCTCGGTCTATTTAGTCATGTATATTAGTGTTGATACCATTTAAAACAGCTGCGGCGTCATCTGTATTACATAAATAAAAAATCCATAAACACTTAATCGGCAATAGATTAAAGCCCACAATTAAAATGTCGGTTGCACGTGGGCCGGCGGCCCTTGGAGAGACGATGTTCGTTACAAACGGGGGCAAATAGTCTAATATTAGTAATTAGAGCGCCGGGGGAGCACTGCTAAAACGATAAACTGACCCTTAACGGGATTATTTTAAACCAATCGATCTTCGGGGATGTAAGCTCATTAATGATTTCGTCAAACAGCGGACGACGCGCGAAAATGACGCCACGCTTGATAGTTCGCTGGCTTATTATTACAAGGTTATATTTGATGTGCAAATTGAATTATATATCTACCTAGTCTTGCCATAAATATTGTAATAAAGAAAAAAGAAAATTGTTAACTGCAAATAACATTTATTACTTTTACAGTGTGTCAGTTTAATACATAAATATAAAACAATTAAAAATATAAAAAGCTTATTCGAAGTGGTCTCCATTGGCTGCAATACAGTCCTTTAAACGATGAGGCCAGTTATCAATAGAAGCACGCACTCTTTCCATGGGAAAATTCTTCACTGCCAATCGTATAGATTGTTTTAGGGACTCCAAATTATCATGGCGTTTAGAGCAAGCTGTACTCTCTAAAACTGACCACAAATCATAATCCAGCGGATTAAGATCGGGACTAGACGACGGCCAGTCTTCAGCTCTGATGAAGTCCGAAACGTTCGATTCCAACCAAGACTGCGTGGACCGAGCTTTATGACCCGGCGCCGAGTCTTGCTGGAAGGACCATACTTGGTTATTGAACATGGTGATGTTAAGGGGCTTAACTACCTTCTCAAGAATGGTATCTTGATACACTTGTGCCGATGTTTTGATACCTTTTTCACAAAAATATGGCTCAGTCACTCCTTCATAGCTAACACCCCACCAAACCATCACTGAAGTCGGATAATGTCCACGTTGCACTCTGTCGACTAATTGGGAAGCTTCCTTAGAGCTTTGAGCATAAATACGGTCATTTTGTTTGTTAAAATGTTGCTCAATTGTAAAAATTTTCTCATCCGTAAACAAAATTTTTCTGTGACCTCCCTTTGCGTACCGCTTCAGTAGTTGTTTCGATTTTACCACCCTATTCTTCTTTAAATTATCAGTTAAGAAATGGCCAGTGCGTCTCTTATAGGCTGCAAGTCCTAAGTCATCTTTTAAAATACGCGACATGGTTCTAGGTGCTATCTTCATTTCCCGAGATAAAATCTTTTGCTTTCGGACAGGATTTCTTCGAATTCTTTCCCTTACTGCTTTGACCACCTTTTTCGTACGAACACTACGTGGACGGCCAGATCTTTTCTGTCACAAACAGAGGAGGTCTCATTGTACCTATTAATAGCCCGGTACACAAACATTTTACTAATACCAAGTGTATGGAGAGTTTTAAAATTGCATTTGGCTCCATACCTACTTTGTGTAATGCTATCACAGCGATTCGGTTCTCTTTATCACCCCACACCATTTTAATATCGCAAAATATTTTACAATGTATTGGCGCCAAAATGAGAAAACACAATGAACAATCGTATAAAAATGACAGATTCGAAATTCAAATGTAATATTTTTTTATAATTAAGTGTAACAGTATTTATGGCCAGACTAAGTATATAATAATAAATACGAAAGTTTGTGAGGATTGGTGTATGTATGTTTGTTACTCTTTCACGAAAAAACTATTGAACGGATTTGGATGAAACTTTAAAATAATATTGGTTATACATCAGAATAACACATAGGCTACAATTTATAATTATTTTGTGTAATTTGGTCATAATATAGCGATACATATCAATTAAGTCGGAAAAAATATCCCGGAAAACTCCTTCACGTGGGCGAAGCCGCGAACAAAAGCTATTAGCTGTATATATAAAAATGAATCACTATTTCCCTTGGCCATCGCATCACGCGTTAACGGATGGAACAATTTCGCTAACTCTTTATTTGTGGTGTCAATTAATGACAGGAAAAGGACCTTATGAAAGAAAAAAACTATGAACATTAGAAAATTTAACGACAATATATAATTTTTTTATTATAATTTTACATAACTTTCAGCGATTGACAGAATACGCGCAGCAAATATCGTTTAACGCAGATGGATCGGTTGTGTATCATAGAGCATTACAATAATAAACACTATGTTTTAGATTTTTTTTTTATTAGTATACCGATTCGAATTCAATATGCAAAGTCTTAACTTCTGTCTTAACTGAACAACGTCTGTCGGGTCAGCTTGCATCACATAATTCTAAGTCTAATCCCGAAATAGAATATAGAAGGAACCGTGAATTATTGTTGTAGAATTTTTATCAACATTAAAATGTTTAATCACTCAAGCTTGGAAACCCCTACACCGTACCAGTAATTATGCCATTTAATACAGCACTGATATTTTCATTGTTATTAAAGAAAATAACAAGTATCTAGTATGTACCATAGTGTCATAGTACCATGTGTCTAGGACTACCTAAAATACCCACATGGTAGGCAGAGGTACAACCAGAGCATCCATTTGGCCATGTCTGTTCCGTCCCATGATGTGATAGGGGGCGAGCCTATCACCATATCAGGCAATTTCGATACTCCGGGTTGATACTAAACAGAAAACACAAATACCACTTTACTGGGGCTTCGAACCCAGGACCTTAGAGCGGTGTCTAACCGCGTACATAATACAATTATGCCACCGAGGCATTCACCATATTACAAATAAACAAGACAAAACAAATCCTAGTACAAAGAGAGTTCATTTCATTATTTGTAATACTAATTCAACTCAAAGAAACAATTCCAATTTTTAGTAACTCTCACAAAAAGCACAAATTAATTTCAACCAAACCTTTGTATATTAAATGGATTATTTGTATCAAAAAAAAATATCTAATTTCGCGAGCAAAATGAAAACTAACCGCCGTATGTTTGTGTTTAATTATACGCTTTTTTCATTATGTTTTTGTTTAATTTAATTTTAAGTTAAGCGACGCGGTCGAGTTTTTGGGTTTTCGGGCCATCTCTAGGGCCCTAAAGCTGAAGTCTGGCTAACGACTCATTCGTCGCCTGATAGTACGTAGTTAAAAGAACCCAATTATTAGAGGAACCATGGTGTTGGTACAGATCTTCAAAATCTGTTTAGGGGCCGTTCAAGTATTACGTATCCCATTTTTTGAAGATTTTTGACCCCCCGCCCCTCCATGTTACGCATCGTAACGATACTCTACAACCGATAATATTGCTCGACTTTCGAAACGCAATAGCGAAACGCTACAATATTATATGTGAGACAACAGAACCACTTTAATCAAAGCGGCCCATGTTGTTGATTAATTAATAACCGGACTGGTTATCAATTTACGCCGTTTAATATTCCATTAACCGTGTCCCACACCGGTTACAGTTGCAAACTCTGTATTTTACCAAATAGTTATAATATTCGTCAGACACGATCTCGAATCACGCATTATAATTTGGAAATTAAAGGTTCCATTTTCTTATTCGGGCTCGGCGGTAACCCTGCTGTATCTGATGGTAAGTGGAGTGGGGATGCAATAGAATTTCGAGTGACGAGAGCTAATTACCACTCAACAGTCGACACAAAAACATTCAAAACATTATGATTTCTTATGTTTACGCGAATGTTAGACATTGAAATTAAACTAATTTTCCGGATTCTATCGCGGTTTTTGTATTTTATTTTTCTCCCGACGTTTCGAAGACTTTGCAGCCTTCATGGTCAAACCAACAGCTAAAAAAAAATATATTTTAAAAGTTGTATGATTGTAAAATGTAGGTAGATATTGTCACTTTGACTTTACGGATGAACAACACCTCAGTCTCCCCCGTGACCATGAAGGTTGCAAAGTCTTCGAAACGTCAGGAGAAAAATAAAATACAAAAACGCGACAGAATCCGGAAAATTTGTTTAATTTCAATTCGAAACGTTGTTTAAAAAATATATTAGTCTAACCCTACATGTCCCCACAAACTCTCGTACACAAACATCTATTTCCCCTCAGTTTAAATTCCAAAATACCCCAAAATTCACACCACTGTGCGCGTACATTATTTTAATTAAAATCAAATTGCTCTTTATTCAGCGAACTAAAAAACAAGAGCGACAGCAGATAGCCATGGTGTGCACAACAGAACATTATTAATTAGAAAGTTTTTAATTAATCTCTGAATGGCGGGCCGGGCTCCAGTGAACACGAGATTATAAAATTTATCTATGATATAAAAATATCGTTTGTTCCAATAACATTTGTTCCCAGCGGGTAGTGCTGTCTATAAAAAGTGACTGCTGTAGGTACTATTGTAAGTGCAGTCCACTGCGGCGGTTGAGGGCCTGGCCGCAGATAGTTAGTAGGGAGACAATTGATAACTCAGGGTAACGACGTGTGTGACAATATGTAGTGCCACGGCCAAAGATAATGGCTCAAAAAGGCGGCGGGTCGCGTTGCACGCCTATTTATGCAGGCGCCATTCGGACGTACGTCAGTGCAATGACAATTCATTGCAACGATGATGCTCATTGGTAGTTCTAATTGCGAGGGCGTTAATCATTCATATTATAACCACAGACTATTTAGAAGACATTAGTAACGTTAACAGAGTATATATGTAAGTATAATTGGTAACGTTACACCACAATTAACGTAGTTGTGTGAGGAACTTTGTGCTATAGCACAACGATCGAAGTTATACAATCTCCTTATTCCATTCACAAATAGCCATGTGTCAGGTTGGTTATACGTGCACAGCATAATGACCCTACTGGACTTGATGGTAAGTGGAGTGGCGTCCTATACAATGTCGATTAACTAGAGATGATTACCCTTTGGCTCGTTATCCTGGCGGATTATCGTACCACCAGCAAAAACTTTCCTGCAATATGGTTTAGGTGGCCGATGGCTAGCGCATGCGTTATAATTGTGAACGGACGCTGCTTGTGTGGACCAGTCTACCCATTTTGCTTACTAATATCTGCGTATTAATATTATATTTGTTAAATTATAGGTAATTCAAGTATTTCACGATACCTGAGAGATGTGCGGGACACTTACGTTACATCGACAAAAAAATGTATTTCGCAAATCTATAAATGAACTGCTCTAAATTGTATAATAAACAACAAATTTTATATATTTTTTGGCACTACACCTTTGAACTGATTTTGAAAAGAGCAACAAAGAAATTCCTGCCAGTTCTTCTCTGGTAGCAACTGCTTTCCGAACTCGCGATAGAGTAAAAATTGTCGAAATCTAAATATCAAAACATTTTATGGGTATGAGTATGAATTTATATGAATTAATCATTCAATTTCAGACTCATTGTTATATGTGAGAGGGAACCATGTGTATTCAGTATTGGCAGACCGTTTCAACGCTAAATTGCGCCAACACTTCATGATTCGGAAAAGTCTTATAACAATTATTAAACATCCAATATTCTACCCAAATATTCAAAACCACTGAGCCATAACGACGCAAAACAAATATAATAGACTCGGAGGAACTCAGTCAAACTTTTTTAATTTAATGTGCCCTAATCGTAAAAAAAAATGCTCAACGAAATAAGGTTCATATTTCACAGAATGTTTTTGTACGCACATATTTTCTCGATATGACTCCATGTGACTCAGGGGAGTGAGCCACCCGGAGATAATATAATTTGTTAAGTCTCATAATACTTACCCAGTAATTGGTTTGAGAGTTCTGGCTAGTGAGAGGGATACTGGATTAGCGGTGTATCCAACTGAATTGCAACCGTCATAGTAACTCGAGTTACTAGTCGCGTTTCAGTGTAATCTAGCGTGATAGGTCGGCATAATTTTGATGAACATTGAGGGACGTAGCGTCTCTAGCGTGGGTCACAGTGGCGAAGCGTCCACACAACCCGATTCCTACCGGCTTCCCTTTAGGTTTAAGTATGTTTGTCTTAGTTTTTTTTTGTTAAATTGGTCGCGATGTGTTAACTAAGGCAATTTTTTTTGCATCTGGTTACCTTTTAAAAAAATTCATCCTTCGCCCCTGACTAGGTCTCATCGGCTTTAATGCAGTCTTTGCCAAAATAATAATGATTACGAGTCGCGGAAGATGATATTTTCTGAAAGGGAATCCGATACAATATATAGACTCAAATATACATAAATGTGGTCTGTAAATCGTTCTAGTGATAAATCGATTCTTCATAAATTCTCAAAAAAGAGAAGCCGGTAGGAATCGGTTTAAACGGACCGTCCACCACTGATGGCTAACATTTCTTTCAAGACGGAAAACAAAAATATTACTTGGACCTTAAAAGACCTTTGTGAAACACCCGAAATGGCGATAGACATGCCCCCTGTTACATTATGGGGCGGAACTCACTTGGCCCAAAGTGGGTGCTCTGGTTGCATCTCCACCTTCCCCTTCCAGGGTAAAGTCGTCATTTGAGTTTACGTGAAACATCAGTCGAAATAAATTATAATTAATGTATTGAAATAAAAACTATTTAACGGATTTTACCGCGGTTTTTTATATTGTTATTTTCTCCCGACGTTCCGTTAAATTTTTTTTATTTCAATGTCTAACATTCGCGTAAACATAAGAAATCATTATATAATTAATGTAGCTAACTATCTTCAGATCTATCCCGAAAATATAATCAATGTAGCTATCTTGATATATCCTGAAAATTAACCAATCAAATTAAACTACGTATGTGAGTGTTAATTTAAATATTTTTCTGATTAGTCGTTTTCCCGCACGATCCAAGAATATCTTTAGTGCTTGTATAATAATTTTAGTCAGTATACAAATTATCTACACATTTTGACATATTGCATGTAAATTGTAATATAAGTTAGGGTTGCCATGAATACAATATAGTTGAACTACAAACATAATTGTAAACTTTGAACTAACAATGGAAGTTCCGCATATCTCCGGTGTGCGACGGAGTTTCAATTTTGTTTCTATTTCCCTGTGAATTATTCTGGAATTTTCTAACATTGTTAGAAATGGGCAACAGTAAAAAATTAAATTCATTGTTTAATTTTAATTTGGATACTAATGATTAACAACACTGATTCCCGTATCGTTTGAAAGTTATGTTTTATGGTCTTTCTTGGTGTTGTTCAAATGTTCTAATATGTTAGTGGATTCATGACGTGTTAAAAAGTATTATTGTGGTTTTTACAATATGAAATAAAGTCCAATTATTGTAAAATTGACACCTCTTTTTTGTAATTTTAGGCGGCGGGGTATATAGTTCTCCTGCTTAGGCTTTAAAAAAAAAGATTATTAAGATAATGTTTATGCAGACAACTACAATTTGTTTATAGTATATGTTACTAACATATTAAATTCGGTGGTTGAATTTCGACCACCGAGTAACTAGTAAATGTAACTATTGATCATGAATTTATTATCATTATCTAGTACAGTATGTATTTCCGATTTGAATGAGTGCACTAGAACTTGTGGAATGTACAAATAGCCATATACACTTTCCCGCGTAACGTTTACTTATCTATTTAACCCTTACTGGAAGATAAAAGTGTAACACCTTTAGTATGCATTCCTCGATTTAACCATAGATTTACTAGTGGTAGGTCTCTCATATCTGAGAGTACGCCTGGGTAGGTACGGCAGTGCCTATTTCTGCCACCAAGCAGCTGTATGTAGTCACTCTTGTGTTCCTGTTTGAAGTACACTGTAGGCAGTGTAACTACTAGGAATAATAAGACTTAACATCTCATGTTTCAGGATGGCGCGTGCAGAGGAATACCAAACAATACTTTGTAATTCAAGGTGTTGGATGGTGTTTCTACTGTTTATGGGCGAACGTATCGCTTACCATCAGTCGAATGCCACGCACGTCTCGTCATGCAAAGCAATAAAAATAAAAGATTCACTGAAAGCTGTATTGAGATGGTACCGTATATGGCTTCTTTCATCAATTTTAATTCCATAGATCGTCTGTTATGTTCTTTGATAACTATATTGGAACTTACAGGTATTATATAGTATGCAAAAGAAACCTCTCAACTAAAATTGAAATGAAAGATTTTAATACGTCTCTAAAAGTAGTAACGAGAATTCATTTTACCGCGAATAATTATAATTGCGAATTATGTATAATTTTAATTATTTGACGATTGCTTTGACCTTTTTAAATTACAGACTAGCTTTTGCTCGCGGCTTCGCCTGCGTGAAAAAGATTTCCGGGGGTAAAAGTACTGCTTCATATTTTTTTAGGATAAAATGGAGCCTATATTTTAAGTTAGACGTCTAACAAAACTTCGGTGTAAACTCCATTCAATTCCATGGAGTAGTTTTTGCGTGATGCCTGTAGTCATAAATAAAAAAAAAACTTGTTTTGGCAACAGAAGTTGCTTTAATAAAGATCCTCCATGTTAATTTTACTTAATTTTTAATACACAGACTACAGACAACGGCCTGCTACAATTTTATTTTGTGTATAAATATTTGTCAACATAGAAAGATTTGCTTAGAAAAAGATAAGCGCTCTTTTTCATCAGATCTTATAGCGGTTGTTTCTTTCGCTCTGTTCTGGAACAGATGCCACTTTGACATAGTGCTAATATAATGATTTTAAGAGTGAGAACTTCTAAATATTAATTTTGATTCTTAAAAGTCACGAAATGTTCATTTTGCGCAGTTCGCTTTGGTACAACGATATCATTTTTACCAATTTTATAAATCAATACGAATTCTTAATTTTGCGCAGTTCGTTTAAAATTACATAATTTTTATTAGTGCTAGATAAAACAGGTTTGCCAAAAAAGTACCTACTGTCCGAAACATAACAAGCTTATCCACAAAGAGGTGAACAGAGGCGCAACGTGTCTAACCACATTGCGCAGAACTTTTATCCGTCCTATAATGTGATAGAGAGCTAGCCTATTGCCATATCAAGCACATATGACAATTTAACTGTTTTTTTTTGTTTCCTGACTTGGGACTCGAACCAAGGAGCTTTACAAATAATTCTGAGACGTATTATGGCTCATACGTCGATAGAGTCGATTGTTTCATATATCTCAAACTAAGTATGTGTGAAAGTATTTTAAATCAACTTTGACTAGTAATTTTGCCATTTGAATAATTGTAGTGTGCGTACTTAGTGTATAGGTATGTAATGGAGGATGAATATATTGAGAGGTGTTGATGGATTACACTGCACTCAATATTGTACCTTAATACAATATACAATACATAATATTTCACAATTATTTAAAACAATAGTATATACTGAATTAAATTAATGCAATACGATTGTAGTGTATTTGACCTAAATTCGATCGAATGTGTTAAACACTGCAGATAATTAAACATCAAGCTTTATTAAGATGTAATAATTTCAAAGAACATAAACAATACATTAAACATATCTATTTCTGTGCCGGATCCCAAAGTAAATCGTAAATACACAACTCCATTTAGCTGATTGTAAAGGGATTTCTAGTACCGCGCTCTCTCCGTATTAATCTATAATAAGATCACTTAATTGTTACTAAAATGCACATGTACTTACATTCGAATGCAGCCAAACTCGCAACCCAAAATTGTGCAACAGAACATGAAAATAAAAACCAGGTCATTGCCAAAACTATACACAACACACAACAGGTCTTATACTACACAAAAAGGACAGTTCAAGGCAAAGATTATTGCAAGATTAGTGAAATATAATAATGATTTTCATTTATGTTTTTTATAATTACAGATCGCACGATATATACCGACGAGCGACATAGATACCACGTCTCAACATTACGGCGCTCGGCGCGCGACTGAAATTCAGCACAGCTAGGCTAGGGCGCCCAACAGTCTCCGCCAGGTGTGTGCCACGGATGTATAAGAGAATGGATGCGTACACGGGAGATGGCAGTATTGCTATCTCTTTTTTTGACAGGCGTTCAACACTCATTAGACAAAGACAACAACAGCCATCGTCGATACAAATAAGAGCACTTCCAAAACCACATCCAGCGCAACGAGAATCTGCGTGTTCCCGCCCTACAAGCCGACTGTAGGCTCGTTTAAATATTCAGTGCGGGTTCGAATTCTAGCGAGCCGTGTTGGCGCTTGGCATTAGTTATGTTTGCGAAACATTTGATCAAATTACAATTGCGTCGGAAAGTTTTGAGACAATTCCAGTAAACCACAGTGAAGGGTTGTTCGTCTGTGAACGTTTCGGCCAATCGCATTTATGGCGATAACTTGATTTAGGGCATACGAGATTATGTTAGAGGCTAGACGTTTATTATTGTTTAATAGTTTTATGTTGAAATTACAGTCATCTTGACGTAATTCGGGTCGCAATACAATTAACTTTGTAAGTATAATTGTAATGGTATTTAGTATGCGATGTTTCTTAAAGCAAAATGCATCATATGAGTATATAATAAATTATAAGGATGTTTTAGCACTGACAAGATAGTAATACTTATTTGTTGTTATTGGACTCACAAATTTCAAGCGTTTGAAATTTGTATCTGCTTTTAGAAAACAATATCACTAACCTCCTTCTCCTTGGCGTAGTAGAGCGTGCGCCCGCGCAGCCTGAAGTACCGCCGCTGCCATCGCTGGAAGCTGCGGGTCTGCTTCATCAGGTAACCCTCCTTGACCACGGGCTGAGGGCAGAGACAAAAACATATTTTAATACAAACGTTTCACTTCCCTTCTACTGGGCTACTGACCAAAAAAAGAAAATAATAATAAAAACGACTGTGTAGAACATAATTAACTAGATATTTCAAATCAATCGGACCTATGAAAGTAAGAATAGAATTTATGATTTTCAAAAGCCTTAATAAATCTTCCTTAATTATATCAAAGAACCATTTAAAGCTTTCAAACACAACAAAACGCATCAAAATCTGTCTATTCGTTTGGGAGCTACGATGTCTACATACACATATACTTATTCTGGCATAAATTTTACACGTTGGCAGAACCGCAGGCAAAAGCTAGTAAACAAATATACAAACCCGAAAAATTACACTATTTCGCCAAAGTCGGGTAACAGCAAACGTCAACCAGACTTATTGTACTTGACATTAGTTGTGAAAGTTTTAGGCCGAGTTTCTTCGCCATATTCGGTAAAGAAAAAAACAAATACCCTCTACCCACTTTAAGTATTATCTCTATTGTGTTCAAACTTGGATGTAATTGACAGGTCTGAAGCCTAAACAAATGTTTTATTTTAAAAGAACTTACTATTTGTTTATATTTAGAAAATTAGAAAAGAAATCCGAAAAATAATTTTATTTCTATAGTTAACAATCGCGTAAACATAAAATATAATTAAGTAGGACAACATTTACAACTAGTTGGATGGTAAACAAAATAATTTACGATAAATGTAGATACTTATGAGGTAAGCAAGAAAAGAACAGAAGACACTTTAAGCTCCTTCTGCGTGGTTCGGATCGGCATAAATTAATTGTAAAAAAAAAGTTGTAAAATGTATGTAGTTTTGTAACATTGACTTTTTCCGACGACCTACATACACCTCAGTCCACTCAGAGACCATGATCGCTGCAGTCATTACAACGTCGGGAGAAAATTAAAGTAAAAAAAACGAGATAAAATCCGATAACTAGTTTTATTACGAAGAGAAAATAGCTTTCTTTATAGTTAGGCGGGTGCCTAGACATAGGTATTAAATATCTTCCGGTGCGGATGGTGATGAGCACACATAGTGCCAAGAGCTTGTATGTTATTTTATGTTTTACTCAATAAGGAAATAAACAGAATAATATTACATATATAACTGATAGATATAATAATCATACGCCAAACAGCGTACGCTGGGCGCTGATTTTCATCTATTTACTGTAACATACACATCTATTAACTGTGTTAAGTTTTCTCTTTCACTGATTAAATGTTTTTTAAGCGAAGGAACAGGCGAGGAATAGTAATATCACCACTGCTCATGAACCATTTTACTAGAAGAATTTGTAGCTCTATTATGAACTAAGAATAGAATGGAATTGGACCGGTCACGTTATGAAAACAAATAGAGTAAAATTTACGAAAGATATTATAGAATGTTATCCTAGGAATGGTAAAAGAAAAGGAAGAGAAATTAAAAGACGGGATGATGACCTACCAAAAGGCTGGAGTAGTATAACTCGCGGCAGAGATGAGTGGAAGAAACTAGGCGAGGCTTATGTCGAAGGTCATACTGACCAACAAACTGATTGCATAATTCCGTCAACTGCCGAGGGGCAATCGTCTCTCGTCAGTCAACATTCTATTGGACCCCACTCCACTTACCATCATGTGCAGTGGGGTCCCTTTGCCCTGCTCGTATGAAGAGAAACGCTATATACATGTTCATAGTGAAGCAGTACTTGTGTTTAAGATTGCGTCTTCGCCACGTGCATGCTCCCAAAATTTGTGAAGTGCAATGATCGCTTTGTTTATTATTTTTTTCTTGTTTACACAATCGTGAAACTTTAACAACACAACAGGCATAAACTGCGTGTGACCTAGAATCTAGATACAGATTATTCCTTGTATTCTTTTTCTCATACTGCCTGTTATCATAATTAAATAGATCTGTACAGTTTTCTGGGTGTTAGTGGATTGTTTATAGGTTTATATTTAATGAGACAGATAATAGCAGTTTTTTCATATTAGCCGAGCGGCGCAACTAGATTTTATTTTTAGCTAGTACGTCATTGGGTGGTATAAAATTGTAAATTGATTCTCATTAGATACAAGGTAAATGTTACTTACTGTCAATTCTTCAAAAATTTTGATGGTATGTGAAGTCTGCCAATCAGCACTAGGCCAGCGTCGTGAACAAAGTTGAGGAGGCCCGTCCACAACGGTTGGACAATAAATAATACGAGGCTCATATAATCATTATTTAATTGCTACAATTTTTATATATGACTGTTGAAGCTCGATTTGTTTTATATGCGCAAACGTTTTACTAGGTTAATGTAAATAAACATTGTTATTATGATGAACATTAATTGTGCGCTTCTACCTACCCCTTAGGGTTTAACTGGGCGTATTCTATCGAGTATTATTAATAAAGATCTAGTCGCTGTCCGACTTTTATGGTAATATTGTCCTTAACGACAGCTTGTGACTCCC
Source organism: Manduca sexta (assembly GCF_014839805.1). Taxonomy (NCBI): domain Eukaryota; kingdom Metazoa; phylum Arthropoda; class Insecta; order Lepidoptera; family Sphingidae; genus Manduca; species Manduca sexta. The sequence continues at coordinate 13,694,551 of NC_051142.1, read as the reverse complement.
CCTTAATTTCTTAGTAACGTCAACACAATACCCTGAAAGTATACGTACACTGAATAAGAAGCTAATTTTGTACATTTGATTAAAACGTCCTTTCTCGGCGAAACGTCTTCAAGTAATTAAGGAAAGGGGTGCGTTTACTGCTTGGTTTTGTGAACTAGCTTCCACCTGTCACTTTGCTTGCAAAGCTGAGATTTCGGTGTCTGAAGATGCGACAAGGGATGTACTAAACTGTCATTTGTCCCCGTAAATGTATTTCAGAATTTCTGTGCAGGAAATTTGCAACCATAGGAATATTAGGTAATAGGTCCCTCGTTCGTGAGGATCCGTCTATGTATATATAACTGATATATTTTTCTGCCACCAAGTATAATTGCGCAAGCACTGTTGTGTTCCGTTTCGAAAGGTGCTATCATCACAATCATTATCAGCCTATATTTTAGCCTAATGCTGGACATAGGCCTGTTCCAATACGCGCCATTTCATTTGGTCTTCGGCCTGTCGCATACAGTTTCTACCAACAACCAATCGCAAATCATTACACCACCTAGCTAGAGTGCGTCTTACACTACGCTTGCCAACTCGTGATGTCCACACAAGAACTCGTTTTAAGGTGCTATAACCAGTGCAATTGCTGACTTATGGTACTTGTTATTTCATCTTAAGGGACGAGGGTAGCCCATTGCCACATAATGTTTTGTAATATTAAGTTCGGCGTAGCGTCGCATCTATTTTTATGGAGTCGTGGCGCTCATCAGGCGAGCAATTTACTCATCTCTTCATTTACTGGTATAAAATACAAAAAAGAAACACACGCCTTTATCGCCGAAGGGGTAGGCAAAGATACAACCAGGGCACTCACATTTCGCCAAGTGTGCTACATCCCAAGATGTGAAAGGAGTAAGCCGGTGGCCTTATCAGGCATAAATTCCAACCTTCAGCTGATATTGCAAAAACATAAAAAAATACACGTCGAATTGAGGACCTTCTCCTTTTTCAATAAAAACTGTTATAATTTCATTACTGTAACAGGCGACACTCTGAGTAAATCGGGCTTCAGAGGCAACAAAATCATTAAAGTACACTAACTGGCACAATATGATGCATTAAAACAATAAAAAACACTTTGAAGTCAACACCGGCGTTGCTAATGAATAATCCTTCTTCTGACGCAATGGGGTAGTCACGTAGCAAGGAACGCTACTCTTTGTGACTTAATGTTTTAAATTAAAACACTAGTTAAATAAGTGGGTCTGTTGGTCTTTTAACTTAATTTCGAGAACCTCTGCACAGTTCGTAATAAAACGGCAAAACTAAGGCAACGGGGATATTCTGAAATATTTTTTTGTATGATCTACAAACATTTGTTTTAGTGTGCCATATCCATCGATTGGATCATTACTCTCCGCCGAGTGTATTCTGTCCCATGATGTGATAGGGGGTGAGTCTACAGCCAAATATTCGAAGCTCCAGACTGATACTGAGTAGAAAAATTTAATGTCACTGCCCAATCCAGTGATTGAACCCAAGATCTTAGCACTGCAGTCATACAACACGATTCCGTCATCGTGGCACATATAGTATTAATACTAGTAGGTACGTAACCTACTTAAGGCGATACCTCAAGGTCCATTTTCATACATTTTGTTTCACCTTTAATCTGGGTAACTAAACAAGTATTGGCAAGTAAAGAATTTAAATTCACGTCTAGTTAGTGATTAGTTCTCGCAGTTGAAAGAAAAACGTAAAAATAATTAATAATCATGGATATTTCGGCCTTTAAAATTTAATATGACGAAATTTTAAAGGCAGAAATATCCATGATTATTAATTATTTTTACGTTTTTCTTTCGCCTTAAGGTTTTTTTTAATAAGAACTTAAAATTGAAATAAATCTATTTTGCGTTCCGAAGACTTCAGCCTTCGTGGCCCATCTGCCCCCTGACCACCGTTTTATTTCAATGTTTAACATTCTCGTAAAAATAAAAAATCATTAAGGACTTACACCCCACGAAACAGTCCGCGCTAAAGCTTTAACATAGCGTATGAATTATGAAATCAACCGGATAAGGTGTCCCGTGCTTTACACACACAACCAAAAACAACTTTATATCCATTAAAACGGATAGCTGCAAGATTTTTAAAACGTGTCGCGATAAATATTTAACAGACTTTACTAATGAGTTACTTTAAAATTTTCGTATAAAAATCTGTCGACGGAAAAATTTGTCGTTGCTTCTGTTTGTGAATAGTCTATCATACGTCTTGCTCGTCTCTTCATATAAAAAACATACACAAGAAAAAATCACCATAGCGTCTCATTCCAAAATTCTAGAACCCATTTTTTTATAAGACTCAGAGAAAAACTTACCGACGGCCGAAGTCACGACCTAAACCTACAAAGCAACCAAATTAATATAATACCTATAGATATGCATACCGCAGCCCATAATACACGCTCCTGTACATATTATAGTGCGGTTTTAAATTAATGTTGTGCGAGGCGCGGTCCTCACCGACGTCTCCGGCCGATATTTGCATCGTACTTAAATATTATTCATGCAATTTCAGTGTACGAGGCGGTTGTGAGATATCGGGCATGTTGTTGGGAGCAGCGATTTTATTTCATGAGCTATTTTGATAGATTGGACCGTCAACAGATTAAATTTAAATAAAATGGATAATTGTAAAATGTAGGTAGATGGTAACTTAGCCCAATAACACCAAAAAAATTTGATGATTTTGACGAAACTTCATATATATGGTTATTCCGGTTGAAATTTTTATCAATACTAATATTTTTTAAAGTCGACTAATAGAATATCTAGCATAACAGATTTTTCGAGCGACCAACACTCCAGTCCGCCGCGTGCTCATAAAGGCTGCAATGTCTTCGAAACGTCGGAAGATAAAAAATAATATAAAAAATCAATAAAATTCGAAAAATAGTTTCATTTCGAAAAACAAAAACGATAATTTCCAACATACGATTTTAAATCGCTCCGCCCCGTTCCATAGACATTCTTTCCCGGGCCATCTAATGGATGTCGAGTGACTCAAGAGCTCCATTACAGTCGGCTAGTGAACGATAGCGTTGTACACACGTACATACGCGTATATATACGTATATACGGTGACACAGTAAACTGTTTGAAAGCCAATACAAAGCTAATAGCGCGATCTGTGAACTCATTGTAGACAAAGTTAAAGTTGTAACTGGATTTATTGCAGTCTTTACTAACTTTGTGTCGCTAATTTGTTCTGAAAGCTGTGCAATCTCCTGCCTAAGTAACAAAATGTAGTAATATTGTCTATAAGAACATTTTTCGCAGCGGAATGGCAAGAACAAATCGTTTCTTTGTAAAAAGTATTTACTATTTTCCTTTAAGCGGACAAAAAATGTTGACCATTTTGGGAAGAAGGAATGTTATTACTAAAAACGACATAGCAGCGTAGCCAGAAGTAAAAGTGGAAATAACGCAATCAAATTTGACACTTATTCCGTCTCATGACGTGACATCCAATTCTATCATCATTAAATCTCATAATGAAATCTGTTTTATCAAATCAAATAACTAATTGATTTAATGAAGAGAATATTCTAATATCGGCTGAAAACTGAGATGAACGTTGGCGTTGGTCCAGATCGAGCATCAGTGTTATATCACAGTGTCGGTCGTTGACCCCGAGGCTGATGGATGGTCCGGGGGTCTGTGGCCTATAAGATGACTGATTGCAAGGCCTCTCATTCATTTGTCCTTTTATGTGACAAAACGAGGAGGAACCTGTTGTGTGAGACATAGATGGATGGCTTACGCTTAAGACAAGTAGGCTGTGGAATAAAGCTGGTCGGGATTCCAATATTTTTTATGTGTTGAGAAAGTATTTTTTATATAGGCTGGTCGGAATTACAAGTATATTTATGTAATGAAAAAGTTTTTTTTTATATTCGAGCACGGCGAAGTGACTCCACTACACCTGATGGTAAATAGAGACTGATAGGGATGTTTACCACTTGGCAGTTGACACAATTATACCGGCCTGTTGGAATCGGATATACACAGGCTCATCCTGAAACGCGACACACTTACGTGAGCCACTATGGCGGTAAAACCTTGTGTACAGTGGTCGCTATCCGGGCGGATATAAAATATATCCTACCACCAGCAAATGCGGTTGATTGGAAACAGTAAAACTTATTTATGTATAATTAAAAAGTTTGAGAAGCAATTGCAAGCAGTATTTATCAACACCACAAGCGCTTTAGATTGGTAAAAAAAATATCAGAGAAATCTTCTGCGAGCGAGATAACGTGATGCCGTAGCGCTATCTTCGACACATTCTGATTGATCGCTCTCATCAGACGGAAGAGCAAAAGATTCTCAATATTTTAATAAATTATCTCATTCGAAATACGACTTTATACTGATATAAGTAAGATTGGAAATATGTGGACATGAATAAATGTGTATCAAAATTGATTTCGTATTTGTATATGTAAACAAAAATATATGTTGTTACTATGTTGGTAATAACATTGAAAATCGATCAATGAGCCCACAGTCTATTTTAATATGTAGACTTAAAACGGAAACATAATTTATCTCCCTCCCACTTTCAATGTAACCGGAAAACCGTGTTAATTTGTTATGATATTTACATAAATTATGCTCTATTTGTTAGAAATCAGTACTAGTGCTAGGTCGTATGTATCTTGTATATCCGTTTGGAAGTATTATCGTTTTTTTTGCTTTGAATAACGAGACGAGCTTGCCGTTCGCCTGATGGTAAGCGATACGACAGCCCATGAATAGTAGAAACACCATTCAACACCTTGAATTACAAAGTATTGTTTGGTATTCCACTGCGCTCGCCGTCCTGAGACATGACATGTTAAGTCTTATGTCCAGTAGTTACACTGGCTACAATGTCCTACAAACCGGAACATAACAGTGACTACACACTGCTGCTTGGCGGCAGAAATAGATATTACGGTGGTACTTATCTAGGCGGACTCTCATATATGAAAGACCTACAACCATTAAATCGCTTTGTTTATTACTGCAACTAAGCTGAGTGAAAACGCTGTCTTTTGCTACAGGGGATCTTGTATGTAGTCTAAATATTGTTTTTATCGTGCGAGATGAATCTGAGCATTAAATTATCACACAGTATCGATCTCAGTGCATCGTCATGCAGAACTTTGTAATTTAAAGTTGGCGGTGATAGAGAGTTGCTTACTTCTGTATACGAATGACCAAAATGACCCCACTGCAAGTGATGGTAAATGGAGTAGGGCCCAACTCCAGATAGAGCGGCGACTGACAAGAGATTATCCTTAGCCAGTCAAGAAAATTACGCCGGCCTCTTTGAAACAGGATATATACAGGCTGATCCTGGGACGCGACATACTTACGTTGGTGACTATGATGGCTCTATACCTTGTGTACGGTGGTCGCTATTTGAGAGGATATAAATATCCTACCACTAGCAAAACTCACTTACCATTTACTTAACTGTATGAAAAGTTATCATCGGATAAAATCACTCCGACTACCTTTGAAATAACCTGATCAAGATTACCAAAAATAGTCACAACAAAAAAACGACTATTCTGTCCAATATAACAAACGCTCAAGTCAAACTTTTGACAGCTAAATCAAAACTAGGGCTCCATTATCAAAACAAACACGCTGTACATGAAACCGGGCCGAAGGGGAGCAGTCAAAAGATTGACACGCGCAGGAAGCGCGGGCGTTGGCGCGCGGGGGACGCGGGCGGCGCAGGAGGGTCGGGACGCGCGTCACCGGTGACATGTGACATGGATTTTGACATGCGTGTTTCTGTAACTGTTTACTGAAATTCGGCGTGAATATGTGCTGTCATTAGTTGGAGTGAAAGGCAATACCACCTCTATGTCCATTCGACCTCCTCCTTAACTTATGGAGACTCTTAATAGCCTTAGTTTAAGATACAACGGTGTGGCGGCCTGTTTTACCTATACTCAATTACATAATTTCAATGTGTAACCTCTCTGTCCATTCGACCTGGCTCCTTAATTTACTCTTAAGTCTTAGTCAAAGCGATAAAACAGCGCGGCGGCGTATTCTACCTATACTCAATCGATAATAATAATCGTGTGTTCACCATTAGAAGCGTCCTAAAGGTGTGGAAAGTGAAAACATTATTCACCTTTTCTTTGTCCTTTGGACAGTGACAATGACATGCGGTAGTCCCCCGTGTCTTTGCTGGCGATAAGCCGTTTGGATCGAAAAACCTCGTCCCCGGAGTCATTCCCTGTACCAATACTATAAATGTAACTTCATTGTTTTTGGTTCCAGATCTGTTAGGAACGATACTTGATTATAGACAAAGAAATTGTATGATATATCCTAACGTAGGATTATAACTACCTTTGATAGTAGAGTATATTTTCAAAATAAATTTAAACAAAGAAAAATCCGCAATCGCAGCCAAACTTGTCCCGAGACTAAACTGGCTTCTTACAATCGCTATCGCTAACGTTATGTTAATATTTTTTGTGTTTTCTATTGGCGATAACGATTGCAAAAAGGCATCTCGGCTATGACCCATCTATATGAAATTACTGGAATTATAAAATTATTCGTTGTCAATCGCCTCGAGGAAACCAGTCCGCCAAGCTGGTCTAATTTGGCAATTGTGAAGCAAAGTAAATGATGATAAACAAGTATATTACACGATTATAATCCAATTTTGTACATAAACAACCCACCGACCCCGTCAGATAAGGGAACACACGACTTTTCAGCGCTGACAGCGTTTGTTCGTTTTGTTGTGAGCCGAGAACAGTAGAAAGACAGACGTGCACCGGTAGAACCCGGCCGCCTATGGGCACAGTAGGCTAACCATGATATCCACGCAAGAGGGACATATTCCTTAGAAGTTCTAAGTCGGAATATAAAGTGGTTTTCATTATCGTTTTATTCATACTAATAGTCTTGATTTGTACGTGATTATAGTCTTGTACTAGTCTTTCTGGTGAGAGCTTACGTCTGCATGGGAACCTATTGACACACAGATACGGCTCCGACAATACTTTCATCTTAATTAGACCAATAGGCAACAAGACTTTAAACCATTTATTTACAATATACATATTATGCATTTTGATAAACGCCTTATGCTTCCTTGAATGTTTATCGCTAAAACTGCATAATCGTTACAATATTTTTAAAATCGGAACGCAATAGTTTCCTCGATGCTGCTTGACGCTTGATAAATATACCACAATGTATCTACAAATCCAAATATTTGTTCTAACACATTTTTATTCTGTTTTATCATAATAAAAACATGTGTATGAAAATCCTGAGTCCTGACCACATGTTATTTGATAAACATACGCCATTATAATATTACTAGAAGCTACATCTCGAATTGTCCATAATGTTTTTAGATAACTACAATATTATGGATATAAACACTTAACAAGTAAATCAATTGAGTGTTTAAAAATTTATTGTAATAAATCTATGACGTAAACATACTTTTTAAATATCTTTAGATCTTTTGTTATCTACTTAATGACTTGCGTGAAGTAGTATTTTTCACTGGGTGTTTAAAAGAAGCAACTTTAAAAGAAAGCTTTAGTAAACTTACTATCTGATTGTTGAATTAACAACAGTTGGTGGATTATCATTGGCAACTCGTTTGTTCGTCAGCAAGGTATATGCATACAGACGAGAAGCTAGTCTTGGAGAAAATGAAAAAACAGTGGATATTTCACCTCGAAGATATAACTTCTCCTTTTCGACCTTAAAATGCATGTAAGGAAACCATTTTAATAATAAGTATTACACTTTAATGTAAGCAAAACCTAATTAACTATATCGATTTATAATCTGTGCTAACGAATCATAAACCCAACCCGAGCTAAAATTCATTAACTCGGGAAGTTCAGTGCAGTTTGAAAGGAAAACTAACTCTTAGCTTTATTAATTTAATTATTGGTATCGAACTTCCACCTTCCTAGAAACATTGAGATCAAGTTGATACAGATAAATAAGGCTTTGGGTGTTATTGGATCAAATTATGATGTAATAAAGATAAGTTCTCTGATTATAAGGGATGGCTCGCGAAAAGCAGTGGGTCAATATTTATACTAATATTATAAGTGCGAAATTTTGGGTGTTTGTTTCTCGATTACGTCAAAATGGTTGAACGAATATGGATGAAAGTTAGCATAAAGATATATTATCGTACGACACAACACGTCAATCCCGGAAAAATATACATAGCAGAATTTAATCCACGAAGTACTTTTTCAAACGAGCGGCGCTGCAAGCAATAAAATATAGAATTTGTACGAACAATTTCCATCGATCTTTACTATACAGCAACCTATAAAGCTAACTGCAATTGAGAAACGATAAGCAGCGTCGAGCACCTTATCAGTCACAATCAGTATACTGTAAGTAGTAGATTTAGTAGGTTACTACGAAAATAAACTCAACAGCATAAGGAGCTCTCATTTATCGTCTTGTGTATTTTTAGATAGAATTTTAGGTATTCGATTGAGACCTTTTCTATCAAAATGACGAATGGGCCATCAGCCAGCAGGATTAAATTATCACCATCAAAAAGAACATCCACACTTCCAAGATTGTAGCTAGGGTAACTGACCTTTGTAATAAGGAACGTAGGATTGATTTTGATGCAGAAGTTTGTTATGAGAGATTCCTAAGCAATATCGAAACCTAGATCAACATCCGTTATGCCGTATTATGCACGAATTAAAGACTAAATTCACTATAAACATGGCAGTTAGTACAGAGTTAATGCATTACATGAACACTAAGAAATGGCAATGAAGGCAAAGGGGTAGCTCAACTCTACCATAGCCTCTAATAGGTCGAAATAATGAGTTAGGGTTAATCTCCCCTCGGCCGCGGTCGCTGTGAAGCACAGAGCTTAACATGCACATACTTTACTCAGGCTGTAGATCTACAAACGTGGGACCTCTGTAGTTGTTTTAACGTGGTATATCTCATAACAGAGCACACTAAGTAATGATTTCTTATGTTTACACGAATGTTAGACATTGTTCATGGTCAAGAGGAGGCGGGCCATGCAACCTGCAGTCTTCGAAACGTCGGGAGCTAATTATAATATTAAAAACCGTAATAAAATTCGTAAAAAAGTTTTATTTCAACACCAAGTATGGACTGTATTTCGTCAGTGGACACTATCTGGGTCCTGTTCTACTTATCATCAGATGCAGTGGGATCAGATAGCCATCTGTACAAAAAATGTTTCTCCTATACTATGCTATTAAAGCTAGTCTATTATTTGAACGCGCTAATCTCAGACACTAATAATGCAATCCAGAAATTCTTATACCAAAAATAAGGTACGATCTCACTAAGTGCTGCAGGGGACTCCTTACCCCAAGACCGGCCTTAAAGCCACGTGGAGTTGCAAGCAAAAACTAATTAGGAATTAAGTAAGATATCTTAGTAGGTAGACATTACTATGGCGTAAAATATGAAAAGCTACGCTCATATACTTCGCAGCCAGATAAACTCCTGAGTTCCACCAACATTAATTGTTTCCCATTCTATTTCCATAAATGATCTACTAACTTGTCAACAATGTATAAAAAAATTGTAGCTAGTTCTAGACTCGACTTCGACTTCTACTCGACCGTTCTTTAATAGGCTTGGATAGCGGACGAACGTATATAGACGCAACCCTAGTGTCATAAACACCTGTTGTTGCTCTTATGGTCTCGAGGTAACTCTAATTTTAATGTAAATATTGTTGCAATCATGTATTTATTTCTTTAGATACTTGGACCCTTTAGGACTTGAAAAAAAAAAAAGAATTTTGTAAAAGCCTAATATTTTGGTCATACATGGTTAACGTGACATCGTGCTTATCTTGCCATTCAATTGTGAAAAAATATTCTATAGAAAATACATAAACATAGAAGTATATTATGTTCAGCATTTTTGTATCGAATGCTGTGAAATTTGAAACGAAAACGTAGCGAGAATCCCGGAAACTTGTGAGCGAGCCATTAATATCATCAAAAGCATTTTTGTACAAATGTAACAGTTAGCGACACCAAAAGAACTTCGAATACGCGGGAATGGAACCGCCGAAAACTTTTTTGTAATATAGGTTAAAATAAAGTATTAAAGATAAAAAAGATATTACGTATTTAACGAATTTAATTAAGTTTGCTTTTAATGTCTTTCTGTCGGTTTTAATGAAGTTTGGCTAATACCCAGGCATCTTCCAGTTAGGCAAAATAACCGTTATTTGTTAAAAAAAAAAGCGGTAATTAAATATCAAAATACGCTAAATATCCATTTACGATAATATAATTTTATTTTGTATAGAATAATTGGAGAAAAAACAAATAAAAAAAAAAAAAACAAGGATGTTACCAATATTTACACGAGTGGGATTTTAAATCTTGTGATGAAAAATAGGAGTCTTGACAATATTCGGTTACTGATATTGTGCAATACGATATTTTGATTTTGGATTCCTTTTTGAACACAATAACCATGAATTTTAAGGTGACTTCGAACTTAGATCGAAAATTTTCTAAAAAAATATAAACTGCAATATCCCGGAATCTGTTCGGTGAATCGTCGTCACCTCAGAACGCATTCCCTCGTCCGGATCTCATTCTCACCTAAATAGGTCAAACGCCTCTATAACTCATTACCTCAACGTACAAAACTCATGTGCCAAAACAAACAATTGTAGAACATTTTCAACACCATACACTACATATTGAAGGCATCGGAGCAGAGTTATCGGTGACAAAAACCCATTCAGCCACTCATTTATAATACGATTATAGTATGCTAAAAGCCGTTTGTTGTTAAAAAAAATTGATCTTTGAAAATTGGGTCCGCCAGCCCGGGCGGCGGGCACATGGGCTTCACCCCCGGCCGCGCGCCCCCCGCCCCAGGACGTTTGACAGCTCCGGCACGCCCAACCCGCATTTATCCGATGATCCTCGCTAAAGAGGCTCGTGGACTCACCAGTCTACCGACGCATTTGCTGGTTGAAATCCTCCGCAAGAGAGGTTTTCGTTCCGTGTCATTGTCACTGTCCGTGCTGTCCTCACAATAACCTGTTTTTTTTTCATCTGCGGCCGCGTTTGCACCCACCTCTGACATCACTCCGCGGGCGAACTCTCACCGCACACACCGCTCGCGACAATTGCGACTACATCATACAGGATTATCAAATTATTTATATTGTATACACGGAATCGCTACCTCGCTGACATTTCAAGCGAGCGCCGTAACAATAATGACATTACGCCGCCGCTGAAAACAAAACAAGCTGAAAAGGAAGTGGCGCCATCTCATAGTGTTGCATGGAACTGTTTGATGAGACGGTGAAACTAAATTTTGTAAGTTCTAAATTCAAGCACCGATGTAATTAAGTGTACATGAAAATATCTGCAGATGGCTCTGACATTACTTATTAACATTTTATTCACTGATAATTTATAACTGGCATGTTTATTTTCTGGCTAGAATTTAAAAGAGAATTTTCTTTAAACATTCAAAAAGATTCTGGAACGTCATTTGAAATTCAATGAACCCTGAGCAATCATTTTCTGGCTCATTTTTCTGAAATCCAATGTACGATGCACACAGTGTGAAGTTGCGCTAGATTTTTTTATTTTTTTTATTACTTAGTTTTAAGCTAATGTTAAGCTTCAATTTTGTGAAAACGTTTTGACAATTTTGAGATAAATTTACAAGTATTCCGGATCGAAGAGATAAATTTTCAAGATGCGGGAGATCATTAATATGCAAGTTGGTGCCTGCGGGAATCAGATTGGCGGAAAGGTAATTTATAACACCTGACCACTGCCGACTACTGCTTTCTGGGTTTCGGACAGCGCCCAATAACAGTACCTTTATCTGTAATCTCTCAGTACCTTTTACGTCCTTGATGCTCAAACTGCGATTAGTCGATGAAAATTGTCCTATGGTTAAGATAAAATTGTGCAGCAAGGCACGTAGTCCCGCTATTTGACCACATCTCTCAACTAAGATTAGGTTTTTAGCACTTCACGCTGGCTTAATGCGGGAATTTTAAATCTTCGAACTTTATTTAGGTGTGCAAGCGTTAATGAATAAATTCTTATTTTTCAGTTCTGGGAGGTAATCTCCGACGAGCACGGCATCGACCCATCTGGCTGTTACCATGGGGACTCTGATCTCCAACTCGAGCGGATCAACGTGTACTACAACGAGGCATCGGGCGGCAAGTACGTCCCGCGCACGGTGCTCGTGGACCTGAAGCTGGCCACGATGGACGCCGTGAGGTCTGGACCCTTCGGCTGCCTCTACCGCCCCGATAATTTTGTCTATGGACAGAGCTCTGCCGCCAACAACTGGGCTAGAGGACACTACACTGAAGGAGTGGAGATCCTGGAGTCTACCCTGGACGTGGTCCGCCGCGAAGCTGAAGCATGCGACTGCCTGCAAGGTTTTCAGATGTCGCACTCGCTTGGCGGCGGCACAGGTTCTGGTTTGGGCACGCTAATCGTTAACAGAATCCGTGAAGAGTACCCCGACAGGATTATACTGACTTTCTCTGTATTTCCAAGCGCTCGGGTCTCAGATTGCGTAGTTGAGCCATACAATACGACGCTAGCGGTAAACCAGCTTGTGGAGAACACCGACCACACATTCTGCTTGGACAATGAAGCTTTGTACGACATTTGCTTCAGGACACTAAAGCTGACGACACCCACATACGGCGATCTAAACCATTTGGTCTGCGCTACAATGTCTGGCGTCACGACGTGCTTGCGTTTCCCGGGACAGTTAAACGCTGACCTTCGGAAGCTGGCGGTCAATATGGTACCGTTCCCCAGATTACATTTCTACACCCCTGGTTTTGCGCCGCTGACGTCACGAGGAGCCCAGCAGTACAGAGCGTTGACTGTGCCAGAGCTAACTCTGCAGATGTTCGACGCGAAGAACATGATGGTGGCTTGCGACCCGCGACACGGCAGATACCTGACGGTTGCCACAATATTCAGAGGTAGAATGTCCATGAAAGAAGTAGACGAACAGTTGGTAAATATCCAAAACAAAAACAGCACATACTTCGTTGAATGGATACCTCACAACTGCAAGATTGCGGTGTGCGACATTCCGCCAAGAGGGCTGAAGATGGCTTCGACCTTCATCGGAAACACGACAGCTATCCAGAGCGTATTTAAGAGGGTAGCGGAGCAGTTCGTGGCGATGTTCAGGCGGAAAGCGTTCCTGCATTGGTATACAGGTGAAGGTATGGACGAGATGGAGTTCACTGAGGCAGAGAGCAACATGAACGACCTGGTGTCAGAGTACCAACAGTACCAGGACGCGACAGCTGACGATGAAGGGGAGTTCGAAGAGGAAGGCGAGGGCGAGGGGTTAGAAGAATGACGTTTTTGGGCTTTCATTTGTGTATTTCTGAAATATGTTTGAAATAAACTGAAATCATACTTGATAGATTATTGCTTTTAATTTTCTGTTAGTCTTCAGGGAACCTGACAAGTAAAACCTCATGCTAATTAATAAGGTAGCATACTTATTAAAAGATATGCGCTATACTCCATAGGTAGTATACTCTAACAAAATCATGGGTTCCACTCAAAGTATTGCAGCAGCTCTCTAAATAACTGCCAGGTGTCTCTTACCTATTTAGCTTATTTTGCCAATCTTAACATCGACTTTCTACATAAAGAACAAAAAGTCGACATTACTTTCCGTTTATACAGTATACCTACACAACATTTGTGTAGTGCAACCACGAGAGCGAATGGCCCACACAAAAAAAACAAACATTACTTTATTTCCGAAGGGGTAGGCAGAGAACTACAACCCACTTTTGATACCTGCCCAGCAGATAAAGCTAATATAATGTAAAACGCTCTTTTTACAGTAAACATTATATTAGCAAAATGATTACAGAATACAATTTTAGACATTCTTTTGACAACGTCCAGCCAGAGAGAATAATAATCGAATAGTCGCCGCGTGACATATCTTCTCTTCTGCCAGCCTGCCCGCGCAGCCGAATACTTCGGAAACGCCCGATGTCATCGGCTAGGATAGCGGCGCGTAACATCGGCCATCCTGCAAAGTGAATACCAAAGGTATTCACAAAAATAAACTGAGAAAACAGAACTGAATCGGATACTTATATTTTAAACATTTTTACCAGTAAATCACTAACTATTTCTGATCGATTAACTCTTTAATAAACCAATCAAGTCTTGCGTATCCACAATATCCAACAACTTATCCATTTTGCAATTAACTTTCACGCTATATGTGTATATAATTTATTTTTCGTTAGTACCTAAACCCCGTTTCCTTACTTCATTCCCAGCAACGAAAGACCTTCATTCTATTTATCCAAGTTTACATACAGTTAATGCTGAATACTAGTAGCAATCATAGAATGCTGAGAACCAAACTTAAGTTTAAAATAACACCCAGAACAATTAAATCTTTCAAAGCAAAACCTCCAATTAGTAAGACAGCAGCAAATGAAAAGGAATGAGAAGCACAACTAAAGAACTCCATAGAAGTCGCAAAGGAAGTTAACACACAAGATAATAAAACACACAATAAAGACTTATCAGCACACGATTCATACATATAAATAAGCATACGCAACATATACCAACTCAATCAAATCAATTAATCAAATGGTTTACGAGTAACACAGCATAAAGGCAAGAAGCGTTAGAAAAGTCATAACTGAAATTAATAAAATATTTAAAACTAACATGCGGAAGATTGCCATGCTTCCAGATTATAAACACAGAAAAATGCATTCAAACGGCCAGAGGCATTAAGAAAAAAGACGGGAAAATACAGACAGCGAAAAGAGATTAGATCCCCAGCATAAAGGATAAAAACGGCATAATAGAAACCACAATACGAGAGTCTCTATCAAAGCTACTAAATGCATCCAAGAATTATACACATGCAGAAATACTACAGAAACAACAGATCCGACCATTAAAGAACCGGTACCGGAGACAATCTCTGAAACATAAAAGTAGTCAAATAAAACTCCAGGTGCAGAGAACATCAGCAATGAACTTCTCATCGAGAACAGGGACATTATTAACACCTACACTCACATAGTTATTGACTGAGGTCTTAAGAATAAATTAATTTCAAGTCAGTGGACAACAATTACTATTATACGACTACACAAGAAGATTGAAAAGAACATTTTTATTACTAGCTCTTCTAACCTAATCGATAACATAAGATGTACAGACTCCAAATTAAGAACGGATACATTAGCAACAGAACTGGGTGCACGACTTTCGAGAAGTGAACTCTACATGCAATAAAAGTAAATTAGGAAACAAGTTACATTGTGTTTGAATTAGTAATAACGAATTAGTTGAAGTCACAAATTAGGGACAGAATTTATTATTCCAAGTTTCTTAATCTGAGGGTACTTTACCGGTAAATACAAATTTCTTGAAGCATATTATTGTGGACTGATACATTCGCCACAAAGGCAAGTGATGACTATAATTGATTCGCCGTGTTGGCAAGTTGAAAGTCACTCTGTTATGGAGACGGTTGCCAGAACGAGAATCAGCAAAATTAAGTTTCATTAACAAAACAGAGTTATCAATGTCAACGTTAACCCATTTTTGTAAAATAAAAATATGATATCTGCCATCTCGCGTCTTTATTCAAGAAAACTGATTTTAAATTGAGCAAGTCTAGATTCGTAGCTTTGTAAACTGTGGCAGTGGTTATTCACGTGTGAAAAATGATACAGAAACTGCTTCTGGGCTCTCATACCAATCTCTGAATATGTTCGAAGAATGACGGACTCCAGAGAGCATAGCAACATTCAAGATGAAATCGGACGAAACAACTAAAAATACGACAGAGATCTCGGGATCTTCAAAACTTTCGTTTGTTATAACAGAAAACCAATTGAAAGCGCAGTCTACCCCGTAACTATGAGTCGAATAGTCAGTTAAGCCACGCGTGTCAAGACACTTCCTAAATGGGATATTATTTAAAATATAAGAAACACTAAGAAGACTATAAATCTTAACAGTTTGAATAAATAACTATAGGTCTACAACTTGATGTCAAATATCTATAAAGTCCTCGCTAAAGTGGTTCTATATCGCAGGCATAACCAAGACACTGGACCAGATTCAACTAAGAGAACCAGCAGACTTAACCGTTACCCCAGTGTTTATAAAAACTGTCACTGGCGATCGAAACCTATGTGGAGACATGTGATTTACAATTACACTACTCAAGTACAGCGTTAGCTACACGTGTATGTTCCGCTTATATAAACAACCAGCACAGAGAACATGGCCAACATGGAATAAAAACAACTACAGCAATTTTCATATGCATTACACAATGTTGGCAATTCATCGGAACCAGGATTTGTACATAATTTTCGGTAATGTCAATTTTACATTCCGTATATTGGGCTCCGTAAATAGTATCGATACTGAAGCACACATCCGTCGCTACTTCTACCGAATATGTTTCAACTTTTTTTATTATTATAACACTACCTGTAATTTCTCGCCATATAATTACATATATACAAAATGACAATAACTGAACTCTAAACATACTTTTTTTTTAACTATTTGAGTTAAAAAAATCAGCTTCTAATGACCCACTAAAATCAGAAGACATCCATTTCTGAAGTATCATCATGACATGAATTCCTTGTGCATGTCTGCTCGATAAAACCACGGTTAAAATATTTCTACAACTCAACAGGTTAACAGAAAATAACTTATCATAAGCAGTATAATAGATGTCAGTCGTAAGGTTTTATCTGATATTTTTTTTTTTTTTTGTTCATAATGTTATTACCAACAATAAACCACCACCACCACCATGGTACACTTCAAAATTGCAAGAATACTCAAAGACAAATACAAATGTTTTTGCAATCTCAGATTACCATTCCCACTGTTTATCAAAAAATGAGCGAAGGATAACCAACCAAGCATAGTGTTACAGCTAGTACGGCAACACAATCCAGTATACCATTTCAGAGTCACCATATTGTACCCTTATTCATTCGCAGAAATATTGCTCACATATTGTGCCTTATTGGTATGCTTAGAGAGCATCAATTGTTCAGAGCCATTGCGTAAGTGCTATGTAAGAATACCAAACATTTCAATTAATAAGCCAGTGCTTTTCAATTTATCCAGAGTCCAAGTACAGACAGAATAGTTTTTTATCATGCTCCAAACCAGATCAGTGAGGGTATCTGGAACAGAAGATATGTATGTTATATTATATTATTATATTACATTTCTAAACAACAACGTTTGCTCTGTCTTATTTTCTTTACTCTGTTTTCCTAAATTGCATTTATACATCAACACAGTTGACTGGATTTTGGAACCTCGTATACCACAAATCACATAATATTGTACTCCTGCCGTATATTGTAGCTTAATCTCTTTATGTCAGACTGTAAGCTTTCCATGTAAGAATATATATATATAGTTTAGAATTAAATATAAACACTAAACCAGAAACAGAATTAGAAAAACAGAAAAGAAATTAAGTAAAACAGAATTAATGAAGCAGATCAGTAAAATAAAGCAGTCAAATCAGACAGAGTATGTTCTGACGTAGTGTTACACACAGGTGTCTCGATGTGCGCGGAATATCCCGGTTATCAGAGTTCTGGAGACGCGTCCCGATTTGTCCCAATAAATTTATCAAAAGACATTATTATCAAAAAATAAACAACACATCACATCACTAGCCCTGTAGGTATAGTTTTATTTTGTTCTGTTGTTTAGAGACGCGACTGTACCGTGATCTATGATTCGATGTTAAAACAGAAATTGCAATGAAAACCAACATTAGCATGACTTGCAGTATTTTTTTGTGTTTCGACCTTCAACCTGGATCCCGATTTGTTTTACCTGTTGCCCGATTTCAAACAAATAGGACCTAGTAACACTAATCAGAATGCTCATGGCTACAGACAGAATATGATCAGAAGGCTCATGGCCACAGACAGAATATGATCAGAATGCTCATGACTACAGACAGAATATGATCAGAATGCTCATGGTTACAGACAGAATATGACCAGAATGGTCATTGCTACAGACAGAATATGATCAAAATGGTCACGGCTGCAGATAGAATATTATCAAAAGGCTCACGGCCACAGACAGATCAGATTAAATAAAATAAACAGTTACGCACGTTCGCATTGTCAGCCTGAAGTGTTGCGCCACTAATTTGACTTCACATGACTCCAGTCATTCCTGTCTCCAATGATTTAGTTTCTAAGAAAACACCCTCTCCAGTGAGCCAAGCAGTTTTTTGTTATGAATGTCGTTAATCGTACTAATGTGCAGACATCAATTCCATATGCATTCCCAACATATTTACTTCAACAGACGTAGACGTTGCCATGGTAACTAAAATCTGAGAATCTGGTAATTTTAATTTTGGCATTCAATGATTCATCACAGATTTATTCCGATAGTTCTCTTCACATTCGAATTCAATGTAACTTCAAATTATCATTTGTATAATCCCACTTCTGAATGTAAAACGCTCTTTTTACAGTAAACATTATATTAGCAAAATAATTACAGAATACAATTTTAGACATTCTTTTGACAACGTCAGCCAGAGAGAATAATAATCGAATAGTCGCCGCGTGACATATCTTCTCTTCTGCCAGCCTGCCCGCGCAGCCGAATACTTCCGGAAACGCCCGATGTCATCGGCTAGGATAGCGGCGCGTAACAATAACTTTGCCCGACCTTACAAAAAATATTGTTTGCAACAAAAATAAAAACTTCGTTATATTTTTTATTAATTTATACAGCGTGTTCTTAAGTTTCTTTTTATCTATTTAAAAGCTTGGTCGTTATTTTACGATTATGTCACTCCGTTATTAAGTTTTTGTTACGAAGATTTGTTTCCAATTTATCGCTTATCTATAAAACAAATTGGATTTTTAAAAACCCCTCCTGTAGGACGGCTTCCTTTCGCCTTTCAAACTAGGACAAATCTAGAGAATTCCGGACGGATGACAGCCCTATAAGTATATAGGACTGTCATCCGTCATTCACCACCAATCACCAATTGTCATTTAGTCCATTGAAATGTTACATTTTTTAGGCCTTACCTTGCGTTTTTTAGAGGACGCAATTTTATTTTTTTGAAGTGTAGGGGGGATCAGTCTAAAGCTAAAACCTAAATTCTCTACAACTTTGGTCTAGTAACTTTTGTCGTAGAACTATAAATAAAAAGTTATAAGCGAAAATGTTAAGAAATTCAATGTTAAGCAATATCCACATTGCAACGTCATCAGAACGTGTGTTTTATAAAGGTTCATAATACTTTTTTGTACTCTCATTAATACCCAAATACCCAAAGGGACCATTAGGGAACAAAGAACATCTGGCTGATATTATTATTATTATTTCTAACCTCTCTTATTGTAAGAATAGCTGATAATATTGTGTTGAAGTTGTCGTAAGTTAGTTTTTGCCTTGGTTTTGCTTTAGACTGACCCCCTACACTTCAAAAACTAAAAATTGCGTCCTCTAAAAAACGCAACCCCCAAATGTAACTTTTCAATGGACTAATTCGCCAGCGTGATAAGTATGTAGGCAACTTTCCTACACTGAACATAATTATATATAAAATATCTATCTACATAAAAAGTATATTTTTACATTATATATATTTATTTACACTTACAGTAACTATTCACAACAATCATAATATTATATTTGTGCCCAGATATATACAAGCACATTACTTCAGTAATGCGTAACCATTTGTCGATGTCGATATCAGCATCAACCATCCGAGTGTCACACAACTTCGCGTATAGGTATATCCTTACGCACAAGGTCAGCGGTGTGAGGTGCGGTGCGGTGCGCACACGTTGCAGCGCCGTCATCGCCGGCTGACCAGCCAGTCGAGACCTGTAATAGACGCGGAACGCACGCTGCTCGCTCCGCTACCGCTGCCGCTTACGCTACGCGAATGTTATATTTGTATGCTAGTTCCTCTTAATTCTTCCTTTCTGTGTTGTAATGTTGAACTGTCAATTTGTTACTTCACTGTAGACTATTTTGTGCTTGTGCTTCTGTTTAATGAATTGCCTTCTGTTTTGTGTGTGGATATAACTTTGTATAACTGTATGAGTGTTTTCTTTTAGACCCATAAAAATAAGGTCTGCATTA